>NC_057016.1:2937986-3114992 GCF_000002595.2 Chlamydomonas reinhardtii | reverse complement strand
TACGGTAGTCACTGCACCAGCACCCTGACCAGCACCCCCTCAACCCTAGGTCATGCTCTCTCTCACAAACGCTGAGACACGCACACATACACACCTCCCTCTTACACATGCACACTGTCTCTCTCTCTCGCACACTTGCCTCCCATCCGCTCCCCCCCACCCACCTCACCCGCCTCGCCTCGCCTCCCACAGGACTTCTTGGTGTACGCGGGTGTGGTGATCGCGGACTACGGCTCCTTCGCGCTGGCCATGGTGCTGCTGACCGTGTCGCTCTACTACCTCACACTGTACAAGCTGCAGGAGGAGGTGCGGGGCGGGACGACAGGAGGGAGGCTGGGAGGGAGGGAGAAAGGGAGGGACGAAGGGAGGGAGGTACGAAGGGAGGGAGGGAGACAGGGGCCAACAACCCCACACCTTCAACCCGGCCCCCCACCTCACAACCCGGCCCCCTAACCCCCACCCTTGCCCCCCCCCCCCCGCCCACCTGCCCCTCCACCCACACGCCCCTCCACACACACACACACACACACACACACACACACACACACACACACACACACACACACACACACACACACACACACGTCGCGTCATTGGACGGGCTTTCGTTTCGTTTTTTAACACACACACACAACACGCACACCCAGGCAGGAGGGGGCGGGGCCAGAGGAAGGGAGGGAGGAAACCCCACACCCCCTCACTTACACAACCAGGCCCCCTACCCCCAACCATCCCTGCCCCTCTACCCACACGCCTCCACCCACCCAGGTGTACTACCTGATGCTGACTGACGGGCAGCTGTACAACTTCAAGATCACAGTCATTCTGGCCATTGTGGGACAGAGCCTGGGCATGCTGTGGATGCTGTGGGGCCAGGTGCGGGGGCGTGGGTGGCGTGGGTGTGTGTTTGGGGGGGGGTTAGGGTGGGGGGCAATTTACGGCGTTCCAAACCCAACCAAACCAAGACTGAAGAGGGGGATGTTTCCGCGATTACCGGTCGGCGACAGCAGTGAATAAACAGGAGGAAGGAGGGTGCAGGCGGGAAGAAGGTCAGGGAAAAGGAGCCAGAGGAAGTTGAAACCGGTGACTTCAACGGTATGCACCGTGTGACCGTGTCCGTCCGCGCCTGTCGATACATGTCCGCCCCGCCGGCTCCTGTTTTGACCTGAGCACACACCCGCATGCGCTCTCGCCCTACTCGCCCCGCCCGCTGTGTCTTCCGCCCGCTCCTTCCGTCCTTGCATTCTCATCCGCCCCGCCCGCTCTCTCGCCTTATATGCCCCGCCCGCTCTCTCCCTCTCCCTCGCGCTCCAGATCCGCACTGACATCTTCTTCATCGACTGGGAGAAGTCGCGCAAGGTGCTCAGCAAGGAGGGTGAGTCCCTGCCCTCCAGTCCAGCACCTGTCCCATGTCACCCCTGCCCCAGTCTTGTGACGCATGCTCGTGCCCTTAGTGGCCATTTGAAAACGGCCCCAATCCCCAGCACCACTCGTCCCAACCCGCCCTCCCCGTCCGGCCCCCCCCTCTGTGGCTGGTTCGGGGTCTCATTTGCTTGGAATTAAAGCACTTCAAGGCTACCTCCCCCCTGTGCTCCGCTAGTTTGGCTTGGTTTTGTTTAGTTTGGGCTGATATTCCCCCCCCCCAACACACACACACACACACACACACACACACACACACACACACACACACACACACACACACACACACACACACACACACACACACACACACACACAACACCCCACACGCCCCAGGCTCCCGCGAGGAGAACTCGCCCGTCAGCTGCTGGCGCATGCTCATGGTGGCCAACGAGTTCAACGAGCTGCAGACGGTGCGGATCACCTCGCCCGCGTTCACACTGCTCATGGTGGTAAGCCAGTGGTGGGGTGGGGTGGGGTGGGGTGGGGGCGGGCTAAGGGGTTGAGGAGGGGGGGTCGCAGGCGTATGTCAAGGGCAGATTGGATTGGTTACAAGAGGGCAGGAGTCGAGGAGCCTACTGCATCTTGCTTGGCCCCCCTATTTTGTAATATACACACACTGCGCAACAGCGCAATGTGTTCCTTGTCCGTATACACACACACACACACACACCCCTCCATTTTTTGGGCTGGGTTCTACGGTAGTAACGCCCACGCGCCCACCCACCCGCCCACCCACGCACCCGCCCGCCCACCCACCTACCCACCAACCCCACCCGCCCGCCCCGCCGCCAGACGCTCATCCTGGACGGCTGCAACGTGATCGCCGCCGGCTACATCACACCCGACGCCAACGACTACCACCACTACTGGGGAGTCACCACCTCCATCATCCTGCGATTCGGCATCGAGGCCTTCTGCTTCCTCATCCTATTCCTAGGACAGGTGGGGCCGGGGGGCTGGGGGCTGGGCAGACAGGAGCGGGAGGGAGGGAAGGAGGGGACAGGTCGTTTGAATGGACATGGGAGAAGAGGCAAAAGCAAGCCTGGTCTGCCCCTTCAAATCCCTCTCGCTGCACTTGGTGCTCGGGGCATGCGCAGTCCTTCCTTACTGGGCTGCATCAACTTGGGCTTTCCTCTTGCAACTGTCGCCTCTGCCTGTGCTCCGCTAGTTTGGCTTGGTTTGGCTGGCCTTTGCAACCCCTCCAAAAAGAAGCCTCTAAGCATAAGCATCGCTCCCTCCCTCCCCCTCGTTCCCCCCATTTCCTGAGCTCATCATGCATGTAACCCGCCTCCCTCGTTCCCTCTCCTTCCCCGCCTCTCCCCCCCCCCTCCCCCCTGCAGTACATCTTCCGGCGCCTGCTGTACTTCCCGTACGTGGCCAACCCCGTGACCCAGTTCGTGGACCTCATGTTCCTGGCCAACATCTCCACAGTCATATTCGACGACACCCACTCCGGCTACTACATCCACGGCCGCAACCAGGCGCAGCACTCGGACGCCACGCTCCGGTGCGCGGGGGCAGGGGAAAGGGGGAAAGGGGGAAAGGGCGGGGGCAGGGGAAAGGGGATGTGGGGCTGGGGAAAGGGGATGTGGGGCAGGGGAAAGGGGGAAAGGGCGGGGGCAGGGGAAAGGGGATGTGGGGCAGGGGAAAGGGGATGTGGGGCAGGGGAAAGGGGGAAAGGGCGGGGGCAGGGGAAAGGGGATGTGGGGCAGGGGAAAGGGGCTAGGGGAAAGGGGATGTGGGGCAGGGGGAAGGGCAAAGGGGATGTGGGGCAGGGGAAAGGGGATGTGGGGCAGGGGAAAGGGGGCAGGGGAAAGGGGGTGTGGGGCAGGGGAAAAGGCGGGGGCAGGGGAAAGGGGGTGTGGGGCAGGGGAAAAGGCGGGGGCAGGGGAAAGGGGCTAGGGGAAAGGGGATGTGGGGCAGGGGAAAGGGGATGTGGGGCAGGGGAAAGGGGGCAGGGGAAAGGGGGTGTGGGGCAGGGGGCAGGGGAAAGGGGGTGTGGGGCAGGGGGAAGGGCAAAGGGGATGTGGGGCAGAGGGCAGGGGAAAGGGGATGTGGGGCAGGGGAAAAGGCGGGGGCAAGGGAAAGGGGGTGTGGGGCAGGGGAAAAGGCGGGGGCAGGGGAAAGGGGGTGTGGGGCAGGGGAAAAGGCGGGGGCAGGGGAAAGGGGATGTGGGGCAGGGGAAAGGGGCTAGGGGAAAGGGGAAAGGGGATGTGGGGCAGGGGGAAGGGCAAAGGGGATGTGGGGCAGGGGAAAGGGGATGTGGGGCAGGGGAAAAGGCGGGGGCAGGGGAAAGGGGGTGTGGGGCAGGGGAAAGGGCGGGGGCAGGGGAAAAGGCAGGGCAGGGGGGGTTGTAGATACCAGCCCAAACTAAACCGAAATCAAAGGGGGGGTCTGTGTGCGAGAGGGCAGGGCCACGGTATTAAAGCTTATGTCATGGCGGCTGGGGTGATGACTGATGACTGCGATAAGCACTCCCGCCCAGTCGCACTTCCCGCTCCCAATCGCCCGCCATACTACCCGTCCCCCCCCCCCCCGCCCCCACTGCTGCAGGGACCTGAACCAGGAGCTGCTCAAGGAGGAGGAGGGCCTCACCGCACAGCGCGGCCTGGTGTCGGGGGCGTCCAACCCCAAGCTGGCAGACAACCAGGTGGGCGGCGGGGAGAGGAGGAGAAAGGGGGGGGGCAGAACTGGGTGCCGTCATCCGTGTCATGCGGTGGCCCACCACAAGTCAGCCGTGCGTGCGCGCCCGCACGCGGCGCGCTTTACCCTTTGCGTGCAGAACGGAACATGATGGCAGGTTCTTGCTTGCTGAGGTTGAGTGCTGACTCCATCTGGGACCGGGTTTCCTTGTGTGCACTGCTATCCTTCCGCCCCCGCAGCTGTTCCAGTTGTACGTGACGGACGCGATCCGCAAGACGTACGACGCGAAGATGCTGCAGCTGGTGCAGCAGGTGGGTTTGGGCGGTGAGGGGAGGGGAGGGGAGGGGAGGGGAGGGGAGGGGAGGGGAGGGGAGGGGAGGGGAGCGATGGGGCGGCAAGCGGGAACCGCCCGCGGCCCCGTCGTGAACCCCTCCAGTCCGGAATCAACCACCACCATCCAACGCCAACGGAACACCCACGCCCTCCCTGTGACAAGTTGGGACCAGGTCCTTGGGCTTGGGCGTGCAACCCCAGGGGCTCCCGCGGCCCGACGCGCACGTGCACTCCCTTTCTCTCTCTCACACACACACACACGCGCACTCCCTCTCACACACATCTCGACAGGCCACCAACGACGCGCGCAACCGCAAGGGCATGATCTCCACCTTCCTGCGCGGCGCGGGGCGGCAGCGCGACAACGTGCTGTCGGCGCAGCAGGAGATCTCGCTGCTGTTCAAACAGATGGTGGACGACGTGGAGAGGAACGCCGCCACGCAGGTACGCCTACGTGTACACCGTTGCATGTGACTGTGTGTGTGTGTGTGTGTGTGTGTGTGTGTGTGTGTGTGTGTGTGTGTGTGTGTGTGTGTGTGTGTGTGTCAAGTGAACCGCGCGTGTAAGACACCACGATGGACGAGGGGCACACAGCAAGCACCAACTCCCAACCCACCCAAACCGGCCCCTCCTCACCCTCGGCCCCCAAATCCACACCATGCCCCACCTTCCCACCGTGCCCGCACTCTAACCCGCGCCTACCCCCGCCCTACCCCCGCCCTACCCCCAGGTGACGGACCCCACCTACCTCCAGATGGTGCTGGACCTGCCGCCCGACTCGGCGCTGAACAACACGGCCATGGTGCACGACCACCTGGACGCCTTCACACGCACCATGTTCATCGGCTGCGAGGTGTGTGGGCAGCGGGTGGGGGCGGAGTGCGGCGGGGCGTGGTGTGGGTGTTGCGGGGGGAGGCGGGGGGGTGTAGGTACCCGCCCAAACTAAACCGAACCCAATGCAAACGAGCGAGTAGGAGAGCGTGGCCTATGCTTTGGCAACGGGGGGGTGCGGCGGGGCGTGGGCCGGGATGGGGCATGGGTTGGGCCCGTGGGGTGCTGGGGCGGGTGGAAGTGGATGGGGCGTGGGGTGCGCAGAGAACCACACACGTCCACAGTGCGACCCAAGGTGGGGCGTGGGGTGCTGGGGTGGGTGGGCGTGGACGTGGCGTTGCGGTCTTGCCACGAGTTTGGCTATGTGGTGGTGACGCAGTGTTAGGAGGGGCGCAATACCAGCCCAAACTAAACCGAAGCCAATGCAATAGAGCGAGGGCGGCCCTGTTCTGTGGATGTGCATACGAATCCCCTCGCCCTCGCCCCCGCTGGAGTGCTGACCCCCCCCTCCTCCCCCCTCCTCTCTACACCTCCCTCCACCTCCCCCCACCTCCCTCTCCGCCCCCTCGGCCCCCCTCCGGCCCCCCTCCACCTCCTCCCCGCCTGCTCCTCCTCAGGTGCGGCTGTTCGTGTTCGAGGCGCTGTTCTTCTGCGCCATCGACATGTCCATCAAGTCCGTGGCCATCAGCGCGCTCATCACCTACGTCATGTGGCGCGCCGTCAAGTGGTTCCGCGACAGCTGGGGCGAGGACAACATCTCATCCAAGACGCTGGTGGACAGGCACTTCCTCATCTAGAGCTGGACAGGCACTTCCTTGTCCAGAGGCACGTGCATCTTGTCACACCTGCAGGGCGTGCCTGAAGGGGGAGACGCGCGCGCTTGCGGACAGGGCTGGGGGGCATTGGGGGTGGCGCCGAGACGCGGAGACGCACAGCTGGTTGGGCATCTGCTTCCCTGGCATTGCCATCTTCGTGTTGTCCGGGAACGCGCACGTCCTTGGGAGCTAGCGACCGTGTGTGTGACAGGGTTGCGTATGGGAGCTGGCTTCAGGTTGGCGCTGGGGTGTAGCTGCGTTCGGTGCCGGGGTGCGCGGTGTGGCGGGGTGGCGGCGCCTCGTGTGGGTGGGCACAGCGGTTGCCTGGTGTGCATGGGGCAAACGCACCGCGCAAGAGGTGGTGGAAGAAGGTGGTGAGGAGTGAGCTGAATAGCAGGGCGCTGCCCGGTTCTATAGCGTAAGACGCGTGGTGGGTGAGGGCTAGGCGTCAGCGGAGCACCCATGGTGAGCCGGCATGGTGGGTGTTTTGGTACGCGCGCATTTGTGAGACCACTGGGGGCGAGCGTGCAAATGGCTGCCATTGCAGCAGTAATTTATTCGACACCATGCGCATGGGACAAAGACACCATCGTGTCGAGAATTCTCTTTTGTAACTGTCAAGTGTGCTGCAGCGTGTGTGCAGAGCCTGGAGGACAGGGCGCTTGTCCTGTCCTCAGAAGCCGTCCGGCCTAGGTCCGTGTCGTGCTAGATAGGTTGATCCTGTCTGAGCGCTAGCCCTCTTGCGCCGTGCTGAGTGGTAGTATGTCCTAGGCGCAACCGCGCAAGCACAACACATTGCGTGTGGGGACGCTGCGTTGGCGAGAGCCACGGATGGCCCTACTACACCATGGGCGCATGTCACACCCGTGGAGGACACTGTAAGAAAGAACCTGATGTGTGTCACACAGCCTGAGGCCTGAGGGAGAACCACCTATGGCGGGAGGTGGGAAGTGGAGTGAAGTGGCATGCGGCAATGAGGCGTGCCGTTGTGATTGTGTGTTACCGTTGGGTGTCATAAAAGCCTAGTAAGACTTCTGTGCATTATATTTTTATCCATTACTACTTGCCACAATGCAGACCCTACGTACTCGCCAGCCCTTCGCTGGCACCACTCGTGCGCGTGCGCCCGCTCCTGTTCGCGTCAGCCGCGCGACTGCTGTCTCTGTGCAGGCTGCTATCAAGCTTTACACAAATCCTGGTTCTCGCGGCAAGATTGCTGAGTGTGAGTCGTGGGAGCAGGCCACGCCTTCAACGCCGCGAACAGCATTTGTTGTGTGGTTTGGGTCGGGATGTCCACCAGGGCCATAACTTTGCATGCACAACCATGATTTTAGTCATGCTCATTCAACATACACATTGCGCCAGTAGCTTGGCACAGCGCAACACCTTTGCTCGCCCCATGTGTGCCAACCTGAGAATCGGGGATAGTGTCCCCTGAGTGCTGCTGGATGGGAGGCCGAGCGTGCATGCCCCTAAGCGTCTAACATGGAAAGGGAGGTTTGCACGGGCTGCAGGGCGAGAGCCGGTGGAGCTTCATCTGACGGCTGACGCCTGCAACACCCCGTGGCGTGCCTGCTGGATGCCATGGCCCTGGCCCTGGCCCTGCCCCAGCCACCTGCAAGCGGTACGTTCACGGTCTGACTCCTCCTCTTGCTCTCCACACACGCTGTAGGGTACCTTGCTGAGCTCGCCGTGCCCCACGAGCTGGTGCTACTGGACATGCGCAAGGGTGAGCACAAGAGCCCGCAGTTCCTGGCCATCAACCCATTCGGCAAGGTGCGTGGGGCTGCGAAGGGTGGAGGCTTCTGAGGCCGGAGGAAGAGAATGGCTGAAGGAGTCGTCACAAGCCATTGAGAGATGCCGCGACAGGCTAACTAGCCGCGTGTGCACCTATCGCGGGATCTGCACACATTTCACGGATAGGACGTCCATAACACGCAACAACCACAAAAAAGCGCGCCTCAACACATGCTTGCGCCCCAACGCACTTGACGAGCAGGTCCCAGCCATGACAGACGGCGACCTGCCCATCTTTGAGAGCGGTGCCATCCTGCTGCACCTGGTGCGGGCGGGGCGGGGCGCGCGCAGTTGCGTGCCTGGCCAGGTTTGGGTTGGCTCACTTGGCCGCGAGCACCACGGTTATGGGTGTGGGTCCCGGGTGTGGGCCCCGGGTGGGGTCCCGGGAGGAAAGGCAATATGCGAAGGGCATATTGCATGGACAGCATGCACGAAACACAGAAGGCCCCGTCCGGCCTTGAATGAAAGCCACAGTCGGCATCGGTCCCACGTGCTGGTCCTCTTGTTTAACCTACAGGCTAACAAGTACGGCAAGCTCAGTGCGGACGAGCTGGGCACGGCCGCGCAGTGGTGAGGGGTTGGCCGGAGTGGCATGTAAGGGGGGTTGTAAATACCAGCCCAAACTATAACAAAACCAACTAAAACGGGCGGAGCACAGGCAGAGGTGTTAGTGGCAAGCGATAATACTTATGGGATGTGGGGGGAAGGGGGGCGCAGAGGATGTGAAAACCAGGGGCTGAGACCGGTCGGCAGCACCCACGGAGAAGGTGTGCACGGGGGTCGCGGTGGTTTGGTGAGAGGCCGTGAGGTGAAGCTTGGGCGGCCCTCGCCTGTGGGCCCGGCCCTTCACCCGGACTCCACAGTCGACACGCTTTCCCAAGACGGCCTTAGGCAATGTTGTTTGGCTCGGTTACGTGAGCCCTTCACCATGCACACTTCTCGCTGCCACCATGCGCCCAACTACCCCAAACGGCCCCCCCGTTGCTTGGATGCTCCTCCCCGCCAGGACGCTGTTCGCCAACTCCACCCTGTCTGATGCTTTCTTCAACGCCTCGCAGCGGTGAGGCCGTGTCGTGTGTGGGACTGTTGGGGGCAGCCTGTTTGCGACGACCCCTTGTTGGATTTGGCCACGACCATGTCACCGACCCATCCGACTCTTTCAAGGCATGCACCCGAAACTTACGTACTGGCCCAAGCTGCTCACTTCCGCTGTTCTCCTGACTCGTCGCGAGCAGGGGCACCCAGATGCCAGTGATGCTGTCCAGCCTCAACGCCATCCTGTCCCAGAAGGCCTACCTGGCGGGTGAGAGCGAGCGCGCGAGCGCGTGTGGAATCGGGATACAGGACATGTGTGCGCGCATGTGTGTGCTGGCTGGTTGAGCGGAAGGGACAGGGGTCGTTTGCCAAGAGGAAGGTGACGTGCGTGCATGGTACCAGCGGGTGAGGCGTGGCGAAAGGGCGCCGGTCAAGGAGGATAGTTGACAGAATGACGAGTTGTCTAGTTGTCTAGGTGGGTGGGTTGGGTACAGAGGCTGCCGGACGCTCGCCATGATCCAATGCGCCCCTAGCTTCAAGTCATTAGAGTTCTAGCTTCTCATGCTCATGCCGCCGCTTGACTGCCGCCGCTGCCGTAAGCTGCCGTATGCCCGCTGTGTGCTGCTCTTGGCGACACCACAGGCGACAAGTTCACTGTGGGCGACATCGCAGGTATGTCTGATGTCTGAGTGTGCGTGAGCGTGCATGCCCGTGTTCCTGGTTACGCCCGACCGATCTACATCCCCCTGTCAACGCACCCGCCGCTCATGCAGAACATTGCGCGTGCAGTGCAATCTCAACCGTACTGACCTTTCATGCACACACCCACACATGGTTGCACCCATGCACATGCCTTGCGCATGCACGTCGGGCCGTGCTCAGCACCTTTTGCCACGCACATGGTCCCCGCATGCCTTATCACTGTCACGCTGCTTTGGTGTTCAGTAAGAGGACTGGCTAGTCGGTGACAAGTCCCATCCTCCACAAAACGCCACTCCATTGCTCCTCCTGAGCCTGAGCCGGAGCCTGAGCCGGAGCCTGAGCCTGAGCCTGAGCCTGAGCCTGAGCCTTCAACCGCGCCCGCTACCCCACACACGTGCACGCACGCAGTCGGCTCATACCTCCTCTACCTGCCCCTCTTCTTCCCCGACCTTGACCTCACCAAGTGAGTCACGGCTGCTGCTGTCTGTCTCAGTAGGCTTCCATATGTGCGCTTGAGAGGGGAGGGTGCAACCGTGGGGCGATGCAATCTGCGTGACCCACATGGATGCCGCCAAGAAACGCGTTACGCGCAGCCTTGGGAACACACACGCACACACATGTGCACACACACGAGCACGCACACGTGCACGCGTGCTCGCCGCTGAACCACGAACCCGCCGCCGTACGTACTGCAGGTACGAGCACGTGTGGGACTACATGCAGCGGCTGGCGGCGCGGCCCACCTGCCCGGCGCCGTACAAGGAGGCCATGGAGGGTGAGCGGAGCAGGGGGCGGGCTGGGTGGGTTATGTGCCCGATCCAACGAAAAAGCTGCATCAACAGTAGGTGGGAGGGAGAGGCAGCTGGGCGCGGGGAGAGGGAGGCAGCGAGAGAACGCGGGCGTGGGACTGGGCGTGGGTGTGGGGACGTCGGTTTGTGTCTAGCCAATTCAGGCCTCCCCGCAGCACTCGGGGCGACGGGAACTCCCTGACTTGTCTCCTCTTGTACACTTGACTCCTGCTGTCAGGCGCACTGGAGGCGGCGGCGCAGCGGCAGGGCGGCGGCGGCGTTATGTCCAAGTTGTTCGGCAAGCGCTGAGGCGGTGGTGGTATAGCAGCGCGTGTGGTTGTTGCGTCAGCTCCACGCAACTCAGCGGCCTCTTCGGCGCCGCTTGCCGTGGTACCACCATGGTAAGCTGTGGAGGCAGCTGGTTACGTGGCTTCCTATGCGGCGTCGATTGATGTGGACATCGAGCAAAGGGCCAGGTGGCTAGGATTCCGCAGCCACGCCACGCGACCGTGACTGCGTGGATCGCGCAGGCGTGGGCCGGATTAGAGCTGGGACCACGGGAACCAGAGGTCCCCTCAGGGAACCCCCGTGGGTCCAGGGAGGCTGGGGGCGCGTGCCGGAAGCCGCAGCCCTGAGTAGAAAGGGAATGGATCAGGCGGGTTGTGTGAAAGTGAGACTCGGACGATGCGTGGTGCCGTGGTGGTGTGGATCCGTGACCGTGACTGTGAGGGGCGTGGGCGGACAGCACTGCTGCGCTGCGAAGTGCGTTACGCAGTACGGCGGAACCTAGGAGTGACAAACGTGCGAAGCGGGTGCGGCGACGGGGTGCATTGGCTTGTTGCAGTGTTGCCACGGTGGCAGGCATGCGGAGTCTGCATTTCAGCCAGTACTGAGTGTCTAAGTCCCTCAACTCTGGGAGACCGTGATTCGGGAGCTGTCATCTTGTGCCACACCGGCGCAAGGGTGCGAGGAGGGGTCAAGGGAGGGGTGCGATGCACCCCTGGTGCGATGGGGCAACAAATTGGCATAGCCCGTGGGTAGTCCAAGGGATTGTCCTGTGGCTGACGTAGCTTAGTCCAGAGAGACAAGTTACGCCCAACCCAGGCGCCAATGAAACCTGGAAGTGCGCGCCCCCGCGCGAACGACTACCCGGGCCTGGGCTCAGTACTGTGTTACCGTTATCCAGAGCTGCTGTCAAGGGAGGGGTGCGCATTAGCAAACTTCCAGCCAGCCAGCAACTTGTCGGTACAGTAACTCCGGCGTTCGACCAGCCATGCACTCCTGCTCTGCCGCTGCAAACTGTTTGCTGTCTGCTTGGGGTATGGGCGTCAGCTGCACCCTATGGATGCGGATGTTACAGAGGGGACAGTCCCAGCACCCGAGGACGCCGAGCCATCACATGCCATCAGGGCCCAACTTGACGCCACCAACCCCGACTTTGCTGCAAACCTCCCGCGGTCAAAGTCCGTGTGACTCCGCGCACAGTGAGTCCGAGCCAAGCCTCAACCCGTCAGAGCTCCACCGCTGTGCCTCAACGCCACAAGCCTAGGCGCCGGGGTGCCGGGAATCGTCCAGGCCGCAGCACACACGCACAGCGCACGCACTAACCAGGGCGCATGCGTCCAGGCCCTAGAACGGCCGCCCACACGTGCGTCCTGCCCACACACCAAGCCCCAAACCACCCACAACCTCTCACGGTGAGGGAGGCGGGGAAGTAGCGGCATACGGCAAACGCAATACCATGCCTTCACCAACAGCCCGAGAGATGAAAGGATGCGCAGACGGCACAGTGTCCCAACCCTTTGGCCTGATTCCCAAAGTCACAAACGTCTGGAGACGACCCCAGAAGTCAGCTACGACAGCAAGTCCAATGCTCAGCACCCGGGCCGACGGCAGCTTCGCTCGCGCCGCCAGCCCGGCCATAACCATACGCTGCCGACCAAAGTCCAGGGCAGACATAGCAGCGAGACACACCACATCCCACACAGGTGGCGCAAGCCCCGCAGGCGGGCGCACTAACCACAACTCCTCACGAGAGAAGGCACTTAGAGCATCCTCTGGCATGAAACCCATAGCCACCCCCATGTTTTCCCGCAAGGACAGCGCCACAGTGCAGTCCCAAAACCAGTGACGCCGGTCCCGATCCTGCATGTCAACCCCACACGCCCAACACGGGTCAACAGCAACGCCTCGCGCCCGCTCACTAGCATGCCGTGGAAACGCCCAGCAAGCGTTGGTGGCCACACGCCACAGTGCTTCCTTATGATGATTCTCCCATTTCAGCGACCACAAGCGGGCCAAGGTGCACACGAAGGCCCCCGCCGCCATGGCAGCCCCCACCCCCGACACACCCGCGTCGCACACATACTGCAAATGCTTAGCCTTCAGGGCGGCTAACTGTGGAGCCATTTGTAGCACGGCCCCCGCCTTCACCGTGTAGGCAGTGAGCAGGATGGGCGGCCCCCCGCACTGCAACCAGCCAAGCCCCCGCACCACCTGTGGCACCGACGCCGCCGTAGCACTCACGATGTCGGCCGCCGGGAGCGGCAGCGCGGCGGCAAGCCCCCGAGCCAGCTGGGCGGCACGTGCGGCGGCAGCCCAGCCAGCGAGGAGAAGGGCCACCGCCGCCGCAAACCGCTCGGCCGCCAACCTCGCCAACCTGCCTGAACCCATCACACATCCAGAGCTGCTGTCAAGGGAGGGGTGCGACCGTGCGAGTATGGCAGTATGCGCTTTCCCACTAGCAGAATGAATGTGCCTATCGATGGACCGTGCACTGGGGCACTACATAGAAGTCAGCCGATGCGGTGGTAGGCATGCATTGGCGTGCGGCATGCCGACGGTTGCCCATGCGCGCTGTTCGGCACCCTGCGGGGACCTTCGGGCGCAGTGGTGGGAACAATGGGGATCGTGGCGAGAAGATTGAGACTTCCGTATCATCGTCGGGCGTTCTCGCAAATCCGACAACTCCTTGTTGATGCATAGGTTGACACGCTGTGGCGAGGCTGCGAGACAAGTTAGGCTAAGTCCACACTTGGGATTTGCCATTGCAGCCCACTTGCCCACGAAAGCCTCCTGTCTAGCGTTATCCTTCATTATGGTAGCCTGAAATCGCTTCGCATGATCAGCTGCTCACGAGGAGCCGGTTTCTTGACACCGTCGAGCTACGCGCTGCTCCGAGCGCCGAGCCTCTGCCCCAGCGCCTCTCGCTCTGGACGTGGTGTGGAAGCCGACCTGGAGCAGGTTCGTGTGCGGGGCTCATCGGACAGGATAGCTCTCGGACTGGATAGCTTTCCTGGTGGTCGTCGTTCTTCGTCCCTGAAACCTGCTGCTGCTCCCGTCTGAGTTGTGAAACCCTTGACGCCTACGTAGATTCCCGCAGCCGCTGGCGCACGGGCACGGGCGAACGAGGAAGTTTTCAGGGTCCAGCACTCGCGACAGACACAGACCTCGCCTCGGCGGGAGCGTCCTCGCGCGCACCTGCTGGCGTTTTATCTGAGCTGCTGGTAGCTTCTTTATTCTACCTCTGAGCGGCGCCCCGGAACAGCTTGGGCGCTTAACGGGCGACCATCGGTCGCTGACCTAGCCCGCGAGCCTCCAACACACATCCAACTGCTGAGCGGAGTGCAACAATAACTTAGCGCGCTTCACTGGTTATTGCGTGCGAGTCTCGGTGGCCTCGGGAGTAAATGAGCGACATCCACGGCGGGCATATGGCTGGTTTCGGTGCCACGCCCGCCACGGCGGCGTGTAGCACCGGCCAATACCCTGATTATAGCTCGCCCTTCGCTGGGTCTCAGGCGTTCTGGGGCGGCGGTCGTCAGGATGCCCCCCTGCACAACTACGACGGACTCACGTCGGCGGGCAGCGCTGGGCTGGTGGGCCACAACGGAGGCTATGCGCCCTCCTCCGCTCCCTCGCCGCCGCGGCAGTCGGCTTGGGGCCAGCCCGAGTCAATGCAGGCGCGCCGGGAGAGCTCAGTCAGCGCCTTTGGCGCGGCGGTTGCTCCTTCTGCGCCCATGACAGGCCACCCGCAGCGTCAGCACCAGTCGCAGAGCCAGCAATCTGCCAACGGCTACCCCCAGCCGCGCTACCTGCCGCCAGCCGGACAGCTTGCGGCCTCTGGACCCTCGACGGCGCCCTTCTCCAACCACGGCCAAGTCAACAGCCAAGGCAACGGTTACGGCAACCAGCCGTACATGCATCCGCGGGCCGCAAACGGTGCTTGCCCCGGCCAGTTCGCGGGCGGCCCCGTGGATCCGACCGGCAGCTACCAGCACCACGAGCACCACCAGCAGCAGTACCACCACCAGCAACACAACCAGCAGCAATACCACCAGCAGCGGCAACACCAGCAACAGCAACACCACCAGCAGCAACACCAGCAGCAGCAACACGTGCAGCAGCAACACCAGCAGCAGCAATACCAGCAGCAGCAACACCAGCAGCAGCATTACCAGCAGCAGCAACAATCCCAGCAGCAACAACAGCTGCACTACAACCCGCACGCGCGCCAGCGCAGCGCCGAGACCTTCGGCCCGCCCGCCCTCGGCTACGGCCCATGCGCCCCACCTCCTCCCGGCCTGCCGCTTGCAGCTCCCTCCCCCTCCCAGTCGCCCTCCCTCTCCGCCTTCTCCTCCACCTCCGGCTCTGGCATTGCCGCCCTGGCGGCCGCCGTCCTGAGTTGCGGCGGCGGCGGCGGAGCCGCCGCGGCGCACAACTACTTCGCCGCTGGCAAACGCCGCTCTTCCTCGCTGCGCGAGCTGCCGCCGCTTCGGCCCGAGAGCGAGTTTGACTGGGAGCTGGAGATGCGCGCAGCCAGCCTTCTGGGTCCTGATGAGGACGACGAGGACGAGGCCGGCGGCGCCGCTGGGGCTGGTGGCGCTGGTGGTGGCGGCGGCGCGGCGGGCGCGGGCGGCGGGCTGCTGGGTGTAGTGGACATGGTGAAGTTCGAGCAGCGCATGGCGAGGATGAGCTCGGTGAGTGGAGGGTGGGGCTTTGCAGCGTGGGGCGACAGGCGTGGGTGCTGTATCAAGGCGGGGGCGGTGTGGTCACGCGCTGGCCTTTGTGGTAAACACTGTCAACACAAGGAAACACTAGTTTCTGACTGTCTCGTGACATATTTTGAGTCGCGGAGCAACACTGTGGGTAGTGTGACAGACGCAGTTCGGCTGACTTGGTCCGGGGCACTTTTCTTACGCTGCTCAACCCTTGCAGGCGGCCTGGACGTCAACGCGCAGTAGTAGCTTCGTCGCGACTGACGCCGCCGCGCCGCCTCCGTTCACCAACGCCGCCGGCGGGGCCGGCGCTAATGCCGCCATGGGCGGCCCCTCCAGTGGCCCATCGGCGGTGTCGCGTGCGCAGCATTTGTTCGTGCGTGAGAGCGGCGGCCCTTTCTCTGGCCCCTTCTCTGGCCCCGGCTCGGGCGCCAATGCTGCCAACATGTATGGCGCCGGCGGCACTGGGTGCGGGCACACAGGACCCCAGCAGCAGCACCACCAGCACCACCAGCACCACCAGCACCACCAGCAGCAGCCCATGCAGCAGCCCATGCAGCAGCCCATGCACATGCAGATGCACATGCAGGGCCCGGCGGCGCGGCCGTCCCTGTCCGGCGCGGCTGCCGGGGCGCCGCCACCCGCTACGGGCTGGGCGCCGCCGCGCGTCAGCGGCACCGGTGGCAACGGCAACGGCATGGGCGCTGGCGGCGGCGCCAGCATCCTCAACACCGTCAGCCAGTTGGCGTCTGGCCAGCAGCAGACGCTGCAGCAACAGCAGCCGCATGTGCAGCAGCAGGCCCCGCTGTCTGTGCTGCCCCCGCCGGCGCCGCAGCAGCCCGGCGGCGGCGGCGGCAGCGGCGGCAGCAGCCAGCCAGCCTCACCCTGCAACGCTCCCGGCGGCGCCTGCTCGCCCATGCAGACGGTGACCAGCTGCAGTGCGCCGCTGCCGCCCGCCGCCGCAGGCGCCGCCACCGCTCCCTGGGGCGCTGCGCCCTTCGCCGGCTTTGACGCCGTCGTGCCCGACCCTGCCGCATCCCAGGTTGTGAAGCTGCAGGCCAAACGGCCTCGCTTCATGAACGGCCCTGGCGCTGTTCCGCCGGCGATGGCGGCTCGGCCGACGGCGAGCGGTGACCTCGACCGCCTGCCTCCCAGCGACGGCGCGGCAGCGGCTGAGGACGCGGCAACGCTGGCTATCCGCCGCTCCATTCTGCAGCGCGAAGCGCTTCTGAAGAACATGGAGGCGCAGATCCTGTGATTGGTCCTGTGACTCCGGTCTCGCGTTTGTGCCGATGCATGCATGAGACCCAGATGCAGCACCCGCACCAGTACGCGGCGGCGGCGGCGGCGGAGGGTGCAGCGCTATCCGGCAGGCGGGGACCGGCCCAACTTCCTCGTTTAGAGGCTGCGAAGCTGCGAGGTCTCCGCGAGGAGAAAAAGAGAAAGCGAGACGTATACAACGGACAGAGAGAAAGGCGGGAGGGTTTGTGTGGTAATTGTTGCAGTGCAGTGGGTGACAGGCTGGGTGACAGCCCTGACTACCCGCACTCCTGTCTTATTTAGATGCTTCTGTTTGGGTTAGGCACCGTCATGTCGTCCGATGACCATACCAAGCGTGGGGACCTGCCCCCCACTAATGGAGCAGGCGGGTGTCGCTGCGGGTGAAGTCTTCTGCAATGGCATCGTGGGCCTCATGCGAGCACGCCGTCGTTGTGATGGCGTCGCCGCCGCCGTGCATGCGGCCCCGGCAGCTACGGGCATGCCCTCCTGCTGGCCTCATCGCCAAGCGCAGATGAGCGATCGGCTCTGCTCTTGGTCCCCCGAGCTCAAACATTCTCGCCAGCTCGTATCTCTTGTGTGTGCGGCGCAGGCGGCGCCCGCTGCACTTCCGGCCGGAACAGTAGATCGTTTGATGTGATATGTGTGTGTGTGGGGGGGGGGGGGCGGGGCGCAATCGGAATGAGACGGCCTGGGTGCCGCGAAGGTGGGAAGGTGTGCTAATGTCACGTGCCTGTCACAGAGCTGTGGGTCTCTGCTGAACATGCAACCCCGTCTTTCGTGGCACCCTCAGTTCTCCAATCGGTACAGTGATAGGTCCTTGTTTAACTACCAGGAAATACCTGATACATAGTTTTCTCCGGCGCCTTCGATGTGCACGTTTGGCGTTTCCAACAGGTTGTTGGGCGGCAGGTCGGTGGCGTGATCGGCTGTGCGAGCCGCAGCGTTCGCGTTGGTGCTTGTGGCGTTGCGGGGAACTTGGAGGTTGTTGCAATGTAGTCTCGAATGCAGTGCTCTCTAGCACAGCCACGCGCCTTTAACCTCACAGCATGGGTTTTTTCGTGACATGCGGCGACCTTGTCGGTGCACGTGTGTGTGTTGTGCTTCCGCTGAGCGCAGTCGATGAAGGGATTCATGTGTGCAGGTTTGTGGGGCTTCAGGGCAGGGGTGCAGGATGGCGGGTCTTTGTTGCAAGGAGAAGGACCAAGCGGTTCAGCAGCGCAAATGCTTGTTTAGGTGTACCGGTCATGCTATGGAGGCGATGAGCAGGCGAGTCTGATTGGCATTTGAACAGCCTAATGGTTGTTGTAATGATGCATCACTGGATGTGTTTTGTAGTGTTTTGGGCACTCTTCCGCTCGTCTTTTCCCTTGAGAGGGAAAATTACATATTGTCGTAAGTGTTTCGGTTGCAGTCGCCACCCCCCAAGACTGGCACCCCCCACGACTGGCACCTCAGCGCGGGGTGAGAAGCTCGCGATACGTGTTCGGGCTTGTTGTACAGTTTGTTTGCAAAGGATGACAGGTTTGCACCGGTATTTCTTCATCACGCGACGCACCTGACAACCAATTCGAAAGACTGACACGTGTACATATCTGTGTCGGCTGGAAGATGGGGTGCTCGTGTGCCATGTGTTTGGACCGAGCGGCGGCTCTCGCACCTTGCTTAGCAGCCGCCCTGCGGCTGTGCGTCTGACACTCTATTTGCGCGCGGCATGCACAGCTCGAAATAGCCGTGGAGAAGGCGGCCAAGAGAGATTCGGTTTGGGGACGACGGCATGGTACATACGCATTAATGGTGCTGAGAATGGCCAGACCCGTCAGCTGCGGGTGCTGCAAGGAAGCGACATGGCGCAGCGATTGACACTGCGTTAGACTCTGCTACTGCTTGCAGGGGGTTCGAATAGATCGGATCGCGCGCAATGATTCACATACAGTACTGGAGCGCTGCACGCGTGTCGTTTTGTGTGCGCGGGATGAGTTGGCAATGCGAGAGGGTTGGTATGTAGTGTTGCTATCGTCACGGTGTGCTTGTAGGTATGCAACACGCACAGAGTGAATGAGCGGGTCAGGAAGGACCCCGCAAGCCTGCTGCTGCACCGCATGTCGCGCTGCGGAAAGCACGGCTGCTAGGGTTGCCGTCGCCAGTGAGAGGGTGGGCCGGGAGGCGCAGCGACACCACAGGTAGACCTGCGATGATGGAAGGGGAGGGCGGGAAGATCTGTGGGCAAGGCGGGAAGCGCGTGCAGGAGGCCGGAGATGAACAGTGATTACAGAGCGACGGACTGTGTGTAGGGCGCGTTGTGTAGGGCTTGAGCTCGCCTGTGCGCGGCAATTGCAGTGCCAAGTGTTGGCGGGTTGTTGTTCATGAGCGGTGAGCTGATGGTAAGGGCGGTTGTTCTTTGTGCTGTGCCTACTCGCTGAGCAAATAGTCCAACACTGCGCACTCGAGCACTGGTGACGTTAATGCGGTTAGCACGAGGGGGCCGAGTGCGTGCGCGCGCGTCCTGCAAATCCGCTGTTGGCATGCACATTCGTTCTGCGTTTGTTAGCTCCCCAAAACCAGCGCTGCCGCCGGTGAATGCATCATCACTCCAGCCTAAGTAACACTTTCTGCTTGCTGTGCGCGCGCAGCCTTTGGGAGCCCGCGTCAGAGCACATGGGTTTGCCGCTAGGCCGTACGTTAGTGCGTGAGGTGCAGAGGGCTGCGCGCCGCCTCTCTCCTTGAGGGCTGAGGAGTTGCGCGGATTTTATCATTGGTGGAACGCTGGTCACAGCTGCGCGCCTGTGGGAGTACAACGCCTGTGCGTGCCTAGCATTTGCAGTCTGTACATGCGCGGCGCTGGTATAGATGCGAGCCGTCGCGCTTAGGAGCATTGGGGTTGTCCAAGCTCAAGCTAGTGGCTCGTGCAACATGGAGCTCGTGCGGTACTGCATACGGTGACACAGTTTCGGAGCGACGCGGAGGTTTTGTGGGGGATAATTTTGTGTGTGTATGTGCGGCTCCTGTCAACATTGGAGATGCAGTTGACTGGTTTGGATACCGGACGGCAAGTCGGTAACAGGCAGGGGTTGTAACAGGTTTGTCACGTTCTTGCGCTGTACATGCACACAACACTAGGTCAAATCGAAATGCCGAGGCTCGAGCACTGGTTGGCTGTAGCTGGTGGCCGGCCTGAGCAAGTGTGGTGTACGGACGGTGGCACGCTCTGTAGCACTGTTCGCACTTTGTTGCACTTGATCTGCGCAAACCCTTTTCATTGCAAAAATTACCATATTCTTTGGGATAAGGCACGCCGCCCACTTGCATGCTGCTGTAACGACATTCATTACATTCAACGGCGCCGTCCACGGAATGCAATGGACCCGCACTGCGACTGACAGCCGTGCTGTGGGCGGAACACGGCAGTTCTACGACACACAAGTACATAACCCTGCGGACGGCGCCCTGGGGCATCTAGATGTGTCTTTTACCAACTGTCCTACTACACGTGCAGCCTGCAATTGGGCATCCTCACCAAGCTCCTGACCAGTCGTCAGTCACTGTTTACCGGTCGTCACCCAGTCGCTCCAGACATCCGCCCCACCACCGAGCTGCCGGGGCGACAGTAACGAAGGGACATGTGTTGCAACCGTGCAGCCTGGGATCTGCTGACGCGGACCCGGGATGAGGGGGGGGGCAACTCACAGCGTGCCGCGTGTCCACACCTCGTACTCCCACCCCCCGATAGACCCACTCAGCAGCCGCTGCGACGGTTGCTACGGTTACTGATGATGATTATGCGTTACAGGGTTGGAAGTGTGCAAACGAAGAGCCTGGCCTTGGGCAGCGGCTCCCGACCGTGACCTCCAAAAGACTGAGATGAAACGCAGACAGCCATACCCAGCCATGTTCATTGGGGCCGTATTCCCTCTCCATTGGCGTCCTCAAACCGGCTTTTTGACTGAGTCCAGCAAAACATGCGGAATTTCATCAAGCCTCTGTGGGCTTCATACGGAATAATACACTGCGCGTGGGGAGGGTGCATGCAGGGTGCGCGGCGCTCAAGCTGAGCCCCATCCAGTGATTGTACTTGGCCATATGCATACCTGGTTTACTGGTGCCCAATAAAAACATGGAAGGTATCCTTGCCAGCCGGGTGCACTGCTGCTACTGCTACGGCTTCCGCCTGGACGGCAGCGGCGAGTCGTCTTGCGGTGCGCCCACCACGACGCCCTCCTCTGCGGTGCCGCCCACCCCCTGGCCGCCCTTGACCAGTCCCTCGGCCAGGTCCTGTGCGTGCAGTGCAAGGCACAAAAAGGATGGAACGCACGAAGAACACAAAGGGCCATGTGCGTGTGTCGGTGTGTGTTTGTGTCTGTTACAGGCATACAAAAAAAACGGTGTATCAAGCACTGACGCGCACACACAGCCATACAGGCGCACGCGCTCCTCCACCCCCACTCCTGCACCCAACCTCCCCATCGCACCTGGAAAGACACAGTGGCTGACCCGCGCTTGGCGGCCTTGGGCTGGTGCGGCGCCGGAGCCCATCCCGTCATGAATATGACCTGATACGTGGCGGTGATGCCGCCGCCACCATCACCACCGTCGTCATCATCACTGGCGCTGGTCGCCCCCGAGCCCTTGCTCCGTGACTCGTCACGCCCCTGGCTGCCCCCCTCCTCCGCCTCCCCTTCCTGGTCGCGGTCCGGCCGGAACCCGAACATCGACTGGTACACAGCCGCGGCCTGTGGGCCAAGGGTAACGGGCGGGCGGGCGTGAAGCGGTGAAGCGTGTGGGCCGAGGCGGTCCCGAGGTGGTACCGGGCAGGCGGGCGTGCGGAGTGGGGTGAGCGGGCAGGGCCTATCGCGTGTGAAGGACGGGCACCGTTCTTCCCATAGGCCAAGCGCTTACAAAAGCTTACAAAATGTGCGCGCTACTGCAGGACGTTAGCGCTATATACGGAGATCAAGCGCACAGCCCCCGCTGCCGTGCTGCGTCACCCGCGCCTCACGCGACGCGCCAGCACACTCACCGCCAGTGCTGAGTCCCGGGGCAACATGCGCCGCCGCTGAACGCTGGCGTTGCCCTCACCCAGTGCCTGTGCAGGGAGTGGATCACATTCATGAATTCATGATGCGTCAAGGAGAATCGCTGTTGTAGCCAGGCATAAAAGGGGAGAGGCGCGTGTGAGACAGGTGAGAGCCCCGCACAGCCTTAGTATGGTGGAGCTACGACGCAAGCGCAGCGTGTGTACGGCAGGGCAGCGCGCGCAAGCGGCCGCCGCAGGCGGCCTCCTCGCGTTCCCCTTTACCGTATTGTACGGCAGTACCGTAATCCTCACAGCCAGCCGCGGCATTCGGCCCGCGGCGCAGCCGGCACGCTCTCTCTCACCCGCAGGTGCTGCACCAGCTCCAGCGGGGAGGGGTAGCCGATGTGGAAGGCGTCCACGTCGACACTGGGCAGCCGCAGGTCGGCGCGGGTGAGCAGGTTGCCGGCGTCCCGCACCTGCGGGGGGGGGGGCGGGGAGGAGGGGTTGCAGACCACACAGAAGGGGTGGAGCGGGGCGGGAGCAGCCGTCCAAACGAGGGGGTTGCAGGTTGCCGGCGTCCCGCACCTGGGGGGTTACATTCATGACCAGTTAAGGAAGTGGTAGACGGTAGACCTTGCGGAACATCAAGCGTTACCGACCATGGGGGCGGGGAGGAGGGGTTGCAGATACCAGCCCAAACTAAACCGAACCCGATGCAATAGAGCGAGAGCGGGGGCAGGGGTTCCAGACCACAGAAGGGTGGAGCGGGGGCAAGGGAAGCCGTCCAAACGAGGGGGTGCAGGTTGCAGGCGCAGCGTGGCTCCAGGCATGCGGAGTACGACGACGACGAACACGGGGCATTCGATGCGTGTGACAAGGCGTGTGACAAGGCGTGTGACAAGGCGTGTGACAAGGCGTGTATGCAATTACAATAGCTGATAGGACTCCTTTGCCACGACACACAACACGTACACACACGACCGCGGCCGCACCTGCGCCAGTGGCGATATGACTGCCGACACGCCGCCCTCGCGCTCCATTTGGGCCAGAGCGCACGCAATGCGCAGCTCCTGGAATCGTGGGCGCAAACACAAACAGGCGCACACGGTCATTGCGTTCTCCGTCCCCTCGCGCCCACACAAACTACCGTGCCGTGCCGTGTCTTTCTCTCATTTGCCCCCGCTCTCTTTCTCCCTCTCACATTCACATGATACATGCACACAAGCGCGCTTAAACTTCCTTCAACACACGCACACACACATACACGCACACGCACACACTCCGGCGTCGTCTTGGCGGGCTTCCGTTTCATGTTCAACATACACACACGCCCCAGCCCGCCCGCCCACCTGCAGTGTGTCTCCGCCCAGCAGTGCCGCCAGGAACAGGCCGTCCGGCACCAGTGCGGCCCGGCACTGGGCCATGGCGCCCTGGAGGGGAGGGAGGAGGCGGAGTGAGGGGTGGGGTTAGCCGTTCATGTGAAGAACGGAGTGATTACGTCACATGGGGAGATGCGCTGGCGGGGTGCAGCGCATGCAGGCGGGGCGGAGCTTGGGGAGCTGGGGCGGCGTGCATGTGTGACGTGCGCGCTACCATGGCGAGAGTCACATGGGGCTTGAAGGGGAGCGTGCGCGTCGCCAGAGAGCACGTGCACGGTAAGTCGCGCGCTGGTAAGGCGGGCAACCGCTGCTGCTGCTTGTACATAGGGCGCGGCACAAGCGCAGCAGCCGCATGCACTCGTGTGTGCTGAAAAAAACAACAAAACTCGTGTGTGTGTGTGTGTTAAAAACGAAACGAAAGCCCGCCCAGACGTATGTGTGTGCGTGTGTGTCGCTGTGTGTGTTAATAAAAAGCACAAGGAAAACAAAGCGCAAAGACAATTTGTGTGTGTGTGTATGTGTGTGTATGTGTGTGTGTATGTGTGTGTGTGTCTGTGTGTGTGTTAAAGAGCACAAGGAAAACGTTGCGCAAAGACAGTGTATGCGATGCAGCAAAGCGACGGTTTACGGATGTTACCTGAAGTTACCGCGCATACCTGCTGCGGTGAGCCGCCGGTCTTACCAACCGGAAATCGCGCAACCCCCGCTGCTCTAACCTCGAGGGGGGATTCGTGTCCACACGCTCTCAAGGGTGCAAACCCATGCATGTGCTCACGGTACCGTGAGGCCCAGGCACTCCTACGAATCCTAGCTCCTCGTCGCTACTCCTGGCCGCGAAGTCCAAGCTCCCGCCCAATCCTCGATGAAATTCTCACCTACGAGCGAATAAGAAAACAACAGAGCACAGGGCGGCAGCAGGGGAGTGTCACGAACAAGAGCGAAGGAACATGTTAGCGCGGCGGCGCGCGACGAGCAAGAGCAAACACGCAGCCCAGTCCCAGCCCAATTAACTATACTAGGGGTTGCGCGATTTGGGAAAGAGACGGAGGGTGGGCGTGTGTGTGTGTGTGTGTGTGTGTGTGTGTGTGTGTGTGTGAATGCCGTGTGTGTTGATGCCCTGTGTATGCTACAAGGAAAAAGGAAAAACACAAAGCGCAAAGACAGAGTGTGTGTGTGTGTGTGTGTGTGCTGTAGCGGCGCGAGTAGCTGCCGGCCCCGTGCTGTCGAGCCGCCAACTGTTCCGCACCGCACGTCACTGTGGCCTCCGGGGCGCGCGGGCGGGGCAGTGACCGCCACTGCTCAGTGCGGCCCCGCGCGGGTGCGGCCCCGGAGGCGTGTGCATCAAGGTGTGCATGGGGTGTGGTGGGGCTTGGGCTCGTGACGGCGCCGTGCGGGATGCTGGAAGATCCGTCGTGGCGAGGTCTAGCGTGCTTCTGAGTGTCCTCTACGCGCGCACGCTGTTCCTCTGGGGTCCGCCCAAGACGACCCCAATCCCATGCACAAGCACAACGAGCACTCATACACAACAAAAACAAATATGCATACACTGTCGTGCGCGTATTGCTTTCCTTGTGCTCTTTAACACATACACGCGCAGTGCACAGCCGTGTCTTGCCCTCGCCCCAAGCCTCCGCCCCCTCACCGGTAGGTCGTTGGCCCAGTGCAGACCCATGCAGCTGATGATCACTGCAAAGGCGGCGGCGAGGGAGGGGGATGAGGGGCGGGGAGGAGGTAGAGGTTCTGGCGATTCAACTCCAAGTCGACAGACCCGAGACCCAGAATCTGCACTGGGGGAAGACTGCGATGCGCAGGGTGGGCGGAGTCCGCGGAACCATTGCAGCTAAGCCATGCTCAATGCAAGCCCCACATACCACGCCGCCCCGGCCCCCATGCATCTGGTTCGCATGATCAAGCGGCGACGGAACACGCCTGTCCGCATCCGATTTAACAAATTCAAGCGGCGGACACACGCCCGTCCCCAGTCGACGCCGCTCGCCACTCACAGTCCACGCTCTTGGGTGCCAGCGGCAGGTGCTCCTCATCGCCCCGCACATAGCTCATGGCGGGCCAGGGCTTGGCGGTGGGGTCGGGACAGGAGCGCGCCTCCGCCTCCTCGCGCTGTGTGCAGGTCGCGTAGCAGCGGGGTCCGGGCGCCGGTAAGAGGCAGGAGGCGGGCGCGATGGTGCGTGGATTGCGTGGACGGCTCCCACGGGTTCCCCACAGACCGCCACCCCTGCTTTTACCTATGGTCCCGTGTATAAGCCCGCATTGGTTTTTCCTAGGTTCACAAAACATATTGTCACACATGATAAACAAGCACATAATGATCAGAAAATCCTGTTCTCTTGTCGGCTTCGACTTTTGCCCCTTCCCTGTGCCCTTTTTTCCCCCGCTCCTGCTCCCACTCCCGAAGGCGGCCCCTGCAATCTCACCTGCAAGCGGTCCAGCATCTCCTGGCTGGAGTCGATCACAATGACCCGCTCGATGCCCGCCCGCCCGCCGCCCAGCTGCCGCACCACCGGCAGCGCTGTCGGACGCAGCGGTGCGGAGCAGGGAGCACGCGCGTCAGCAGCAGTCGCGGCAGGGCGCGGCGGCTGCGGCTGGGGCACCGGAACGCACGGGAGGCGCGCGGACACACACATACACACACGCACACACACATACACACACACACACACATACCAAGCCCCGCACAGCAATGCCGTGTTCCACACGCACCGGTACCACCATCGCACCCGCCACATGATTCCACAGCCACAATCACCAGCATCGTCGTCCACGGAAACATCCCTCATTCTAACCCAGATCAGGATTCCCTATGCGCCGCCTCCCTTTCTTCCACCCTCCCTCCCCTTCCCTCCCTGCTCCCTCACCCGCTCCGCCCAGCACCACAGCTGTGGGGAAGCGCACGCGGCAGTCCTCCAGTCTGTCCAGCAGCCGCCCGCTCACAGCGCCCAGCAGCGGGTCGGACACGTCCTGCAGCGCGGCGGCGCGGCCCCGCTGAAGCGCCTTGAGCGGCCTGCCAGTCGGAGTAGAGCGAGAGATAGAGTGTGTGCACATGTGCGTGTGTGTGTGGGGGGGAGAAAACAGCATATCACGTACGCTATGCTGCCGTCAGCAACCTCCCAAAGTGCGCCATCGGGGCATACCGTAGCCGAAATGTCAAAAATGCTGCTTGTTCGCACGCCCCCCGTGCCCCACACCCACTTGTTGAAAACCTCCAGGACAGCTCCCAACCCCTCCTCACGAGGCGGTGCGCCGCCGCCGCCGCTGCCTCCGGCGCCGCCGCCGCCCCCGCCTCCAGCGCCTCTACCCCAGCCGGCTCCGGCGCCGCCTCCCCCCCGATCTCCGCGTCCGCTCGCCCCCGTGCCTTCCCCGCTGCCGCCGCCGGACCCCGTGCGGCAGCTGCCTCCTCCTCCCCCGCCAGCCGCCGCGGCGCTGGAAGCAGAAGCAGCGGTAGCAGCGCTGGCGGCGGCGGCAGCAGCTGAGCTGGTGTGCAGGCAGCAACGCAGGCCGTTCAACCTCGTCGCCGCCGCCGCCGCTGCGCATACCGGCAGTTGTTGCGCTGGCTGCATGCCACTGCTGCATGCCTCAGCCTCAGCCGCGCCACCTCCCAGCGCGCCTCCGGCTGCGCCTGCCGCTGCCGGCAGGCGTGGCGCAAGCACGCGGTGCCGCCGCGCCAGGGGCGGCCACGTCGCGCTGAGCCGTGCCGGTGTCGCCGCATGCGCGCTTTCGCTGCTGGCGCTGTTGCTGCTGTTAGCGCTCTCAGTGTTGTCTGTGCAGCAGCTCCTGCTACTGCTAATGTTGTTGATGGGGCTGCTGCTGGTGCTGCTGTGACTGCTAGCGCATGGAACGTGTGAGAGGGGAACCGGCCTGAGGCTGCTGCCCGGCGCTGCCGCCAGCTCCGGGGAGCCGGTCAACGCCCTCAACAGCGCACCGCCGCCGCCACTGCTACTGACAGCGCCTAGTTGCGAGCTCGAGCTTCCAAGCGCCGAGACGCAGGAGGCAAACCATGGCGCGGCGCGCATGGCAGCGCCGAAAGCTGCCGAACGGGGGCACCAGGTCGGAAGGCTGACGATGGAGGTGCAGTGGCGGTGGGTGGCACCACGTCGTTCCGGCCGTAAGCTGCTATCGCGCTTGACGGCAACTGGTCTCTGCTTTGCTGTCACAGCCAGCAGCCCGTCGTTGCACCTAGCAAGTGCCCGCGATGTCCAGGCTGGGGGTGCACGCGCAGGAGTCCCTGCTCCTTGTTGCCGATAATGGAAATGAGACAGTATAAGATAAACATTATGTACTCAGAGGCGCATTGACGTTAACGCACCGCTGCAATCGCGCCGCGCAACACCATTCCGCATTTTGCCCTTCCCACAGATCATTTTGCATGTTGTTGCATGTAATTGCTTACATGCCATCCTGCTCGTAAGCAGGCGATGAACGCACTATGAGAAGGCTACTTGTGCAGCACTTTCTTTCGCGAGCAGGCTGCCAAAACAGTGCTTCTCTAGTCCAAGGCTTTTCTTCTGAGCTTTCGTTTGTATCTAGTGTCAACTCGCTTCTTTCCACTTGTGGATTTAGTTCAGCATCACCCGCGACGCAACGCAAGGAGCCATCAGACGACGTGCGTGACCGTGTTGCTAGCGGAGCACAGGCTACAACATCATCGGCGCAAGCAGCCACTGCACGAACAGCAGGGGCTCCTAATCCTAGCGACCTTGGGGCTTCACCACCCTCGACAGCGGCCAAGGCGGCACCGGCAGCAGCGGGCACCGCCCACCACTCCGATGCTCCCCAGGCGACAGGCGCTAGCGGCCGGCCCGCATCAGACGCGGACATTCCTTTGACAGGCACGGATGCATCGGAAGCGTCGGGAACTAGCGGCGGCGGCGGCGGTGGCGCTGCTTCCGCAGTAGATGAAGCGGAGCGGCACGCGGCGGTGCTGCGGCAGCTGCGGCAGCCGCCGCCGGCGCAGCTGCTGCAGGTGGTGCCGACGCCTGAGGGCGCCACACGGGAGCGGCTGCTGGTGCGGGACTTCATACAGAACTCGCTGTACCACCCCGTGAGTTGTTGGTGGTGCAATGCAACGTCTGACGCTGTTGGAGATGCATAAGGTGGTGGTGGAGGGACGGGACGGGCTGTGGAAGGCTTACGGTAGTAGGGTACCCATGGGTTGCTGCAAGAGGGTTTGTGGGATGGTGTTGTTGACAGCTCGGCTCGGCTCTGCAGATCACGGCACGGCTGGCTGGGCACGACCACATACAGTCCGCCTGCCGCAACCACTCATACGCGCTGCACGCCTTCCGACCCCCAAGCATCCCCCCCGTCTCCGCGCGCCTCTTCCGTACCCCTTCGGGACCTCACGCGTGTGCGTGCGTATGCGTATACGTTACGTGTGTGTGTATGTGTGTGTACCGTATGTGTGTGTGCATAGACGCTGGGCTACTTCAACGCCCCCACGCCGCCTGTGGGCAGCGGCGGCGGCATCAACTACTGGAAGATATACTGTAAGGACGAGTTCGATGTCATCATACACAACAAGTACAAGGAACTGGAGGTAGGGGCTGGGGGTAGGGGCCGGGGGGGGAGCGAGCTGAGGGTAGGGGGAGCCGGGCGATTGCTGGAGGTTGGGCTGGGGCTGGGGAGTGTTTCTGTTGCCTGTGTTAGATTGTCAAGTACGGTACAGCATATCAAGCGTACAGACGTATTGTACTGGCGCAGACCACGTATTTGGATGTTGTTCACCAGCGGTGTCCCTGTACATACGGTACGGCACATCGTGACATCGGCGTACAGACGTACTGTTCTGCATCAGGTCTAAGGGGGTGTTACTCAACACCGCCACTCAACTCGCACACCTGCCCCTGCTTTGCCCCCTCCGCCAGACCTCGTTCCTGACGCCGGCGGAGATGTTCAGCCCCTGGTACGGCGCCTGCATCGCGAGGCACATGGTGGAGCACCGCAGGTGGGCGGGTGGGCGGGTGGGTGATGGGTGGGTGGGTGGGCAGCTGGTGAGGATGTGAAGGTGTTGGGATGCGGAGGGCACCTATGGCAGCAAGCGCGAAGCGCACGAGTCGTTGGACTGCGGTTACAAGCTGCACGCATGGGTGCACGGTGCACGGGGCGGGGCACCCCCATCCCTGCCTTCAATGCACCGCCTGCAGCAAACACCATGCCGGCCTGTTCGGTCGCCCGCCAATCGCCCCACCCGCCTGCCGGCCGCCACTCCGCCTGCAGGCACCACCTGGGCATGGAGGGGCAGCCGCTGCACATCGTGGAGGTGGGCGGAGGCAACGGCACGCTGGCGCGGGACGTGCTGGTGAGTGCGTGTGTGTGTGGTAAAAAAACGAAACGAAAGCCCGCCCAGACGACGCCGGAGTTACTTACTGATACCTACCAATTTACCGAGCGTCGCGTGGTTGCCGTCACCCAGGTAGTCATACTTACCCGCGATAAGCCTGTAACCCGTGTGTGTGTGTGTGTGTGTGTGTGTGTGTGTGTTGATGCTGTGTTTGTATATGCGTGTGTGTATATGCGTGTGTGTATGTATGTGTGTGTGCATGCGTGCGTGCGTGCGTGCGTGCGTGGGGTGGCAGCCGACAGCGGCCCGACAGCTGGAGGGGCAGAGCGGGGTTGCGGCGGACGGGGTGGATTGCGGCGGCAGAGACACCGGGTATGGCGTGTAGGTAGCGCCGCCTTGCAAGCGCCAGGCGGGCGCAGGTGGGCTGTCGCGCCTGCGGCACGTACTGCCTTCAAATGCTATGCTTTGGGATTAGTACGTGAGCATTCCCGCTCACCACCACCACATGGCCCCTGCCCCCGGGATTGTGCCTGGCCACAACTTCGCTTCTTCTTTGCATTTATCATGAACGCAACCCTCGCCCGCCGCCCGCCTACCCCACCATCTCTGCCCACCCCTCTCGCCTGCAGGACTGGCTGCGCGACCACCGGCCGTCCGACTACCGGCAGACGTCGTACACGTGCCTGGAGATCAGCACCAGCCTGGCGGCGCGGCAGTACGACAAGGTGGTCGTACAGGGCGGACACGGAGGCCGCTTCCACCTGCGCCGGGGCAGCGGCCTGGACCCGGCCACCTGGGCCGGCATCGGCGGCGGCCCCGCCGGCAGTAGCAGTAGCAGTAGCAACAGCAGCGGCAGTAGCAACAGCAGCACTAGCAGCAGCAATGGGAGTGGGAGTGGGAGCGGGGGTAGCTGGATGCAGCCGCTGCCGGCTCCGCGGTGGGAGCACACGTTCGTGCTGATGATGGAGGTGCTGGACAACCTGCCGCACGACCGGTGGGTGTGGGGGGGGGGGGGCGGGCGGGCGCCGGGTCGGGGGGCGGGGGTGTAAATACCAGCCTAAACTAAATCAAACAGCGGAGCACAGGCAGAGGGGTGGCCGAAGTGACGTGTGTATACGTGTGTGTTGTGTACGGGAAACTGCGTGCCGGCATGCGCGGACACGGACCCCCAGCGCGCGCTCCTCAGTGCAGTTGAGGCGCTAGCGGCTCACACCAGCCGCAACACCACCACCGCAACAGCTGACCGCCCGAGCGCGCCTTCGCCCGCCCGCCCACCAGCCTCACCCCACCCTGCCCCCTGCCTTCTCTACCCCTTGCAGCGTGTTCCGGCGGCGCGCCAGCGAGCCCTGGCTCCAGACCGTCATCCGCCCCTCCGCCTCATCCTCCGCCTCCTCCCAGCCCTCCTCCTCCCAGCCCTCCTCCTCCTCCTCCTCCTCCTCCCAGCCCTCCATGGAGTCGGGCCCCTGGCGTGAGGCCGCCGAGCCGCTGTCCGACCCGCTGCTGGCGCGCACCCTGGCCGCCGTGTACCGCCCGCCCAGCCGCGAGCAGCAGCTGGACGAGCGCTTCAACAGGGTGCTGGACTTCATCCTGGCGAGGGGTAGGTTGGGGCCGTGGGTGGGTGGGCGGGAGGGCGGGATGCTTGCAAGGGGTGCCCTGGAGCGTGTGTGTGTGTGTGTGGGGGGGGGGTTTACATTCGTGATTGGCTAAGGATATGGAAGAGCGGGGAGGGAAGTTGGAATGAAAAAGCTGAGTGACGATTGCTGATAATGTCTTCTTGATTGCGCACGTTCGAGGCGGCTGATTGCACCCGCGCGCGGAATGCTGCTGTGGGTCGCAACGCAACTCGGCGTGGCGTTTCGGATTGGCGCCTAAAAGGCCGCCTCGCCGGCTCTCCACCCCCTCCAGCCTGCCCATCTGCCTGCCACCATGCGCCACCCCACCCCACCTACGACTTCACCTCGTAAACTTAATACATGTAACCCCACCCCCTCCCAGACGCCCAGCCCGCCAGCCGTGACGAGGTGCTGTGGCTGCCCACCGCCGCCGCCGCATTCATGGAGCTGCTGCACGCGGTGAGGGGGAGGGCGGCGGCTGTGTAGCGTGTGGTTCCCCGCTTGTGTATGGTGGCGCTTGGATGGCCTGGACCCATGTGGCTTCCGCATGCCCTATATGCTTATTGTTGGAGCCTGCGCACCGCATGACCACCTGTGCCTTTCATGACCTGTCTGGCAATCCGGTGCGTCTGGCAGCGGTTCGGGCAACACACATCATAGGGCCGTGCCCCAAGCATTCGTACGCAATTAAGGCTAGCAACTATATATTTCCTGGTACACTCCTGCATGACCGCGTTGTGGCTTTTCAGGTGCGGCCCAACCACTCGCTCATCGCGGCGGACTTTGACAAGCTGCCGGACGTGCGGCTGGCCGGACGCAACGCGCCGCTGGTTGCGGAGAAGGTGCGCGGCGGCCGCGGCGGGGGCGGCGGCGGGGTCGGCGGGGGCGGCGGGGCTTGTGCCCCTTATGCCCCACACCCGACTCCTGCCCCGTTTGGCGACGATCCCTTGACAAATGGGACCTATTTCGCTGGGCTCGGGCATCTAAGTCTCACACGCACGGCCAACCCAACGCCCCGCGACTGCCACTGCCATTACCACTGCCACTGCCATTACCACTACCACTGCCACTGCCACTGCCACCGCCACCGCCACCCGCGCAGGTGGGCGGCCGCAACATCGACCACGACTCTCTGTTCGTGCCCTGGGGCACCGCCGACATCTTCTTCCCCACCGACTTCGACGCCCTGGCCTCGCTCTACAAGGCCGCGGCGGAGCACGTGTGGGGACCCGGCGGCGTCGCCACCAACGCCTGGGCAGCGCAGCAGGCGGCCGCGGCCGCCGCCGCCGCCGCCGCCTCGGCTGCCGCGGCTTCCGCGGGTTCTGCTGCTGCCGTAGGCAGCGGGGCCGGGAGTGCGCGGGCGCCACCGCCCGGGACCGCGCCAACGGCCGCGGCCGCCGCTGGGCAGCCGGGGGCAACGGGGACAGGGTCAGGGCTTGCGGGGACGCCGTCAGGGACGTCGGAGCCGCAGGAGGAGGAGCTGTCCAACCTGGGTGAGGTGAATGCGGAGCACTTCCGGCAGGGCGCGGTGATCAAACGCTACCGCGAGATGTTCAACACCGCCACCATCTGCGCCTTCAACCCCATGGTGGACGACTTCGTGAACGCCAGGTGGGAGCTGGTGGGGTGGGGTGGGGTGGGGTGGGAAGGGGGTTGCGGGGGCAGGCACTGCCCAATCCCGCAGCAGCGAGACTACGAAACCTGTGTGCCGACGTTGTGCCGCAATGACTCGGGCGTGCCCGCCATGACCCGCACCGCATGACGCGCAATGCCCTGCGTGTCCCCCCCCCCCTTGTGCCCCTGTGCCTGACACGGCCAGGTTCTTCTTCGGCGACTCCAAGGGCCGCCTGCCGCCGGGCACGCCACGCCCCACGCCGCAGCCGGTGAGTTGGAGGACGGCTCTCTTACTTGCTGCGCGCCTTACATCAAGGCTTCGGGGCTAGCTGCCTTGCTACCGCACATCGGCTCGCACCTTCTAACAACCGTCCTACGTCTACAAGCTGTAAGTGAACTGGCCCTGTGGTTTGCTTTGCCCACTTGCAGTCCAAGCCGCGGCTGCCGACGGGCCAGCCGGCGCCTGGGACCCTCGGCATCAAGTCACACATCCCCGCGGCGCCGGCGTCCAGGGTGCGCGGCCGGTCGCAGCAGCAGCAACAGCAGGCGCAGGTGCAGCAGCAGAAGCAGAGCTCGGAGCCGGTACTGGGCGGCAAGCGGCGAGGAGGAGGAGGCGGAGGAGGCGTGGGGGGCTCGGGCGGTGTCGGGGGCGGCAGCGTCGGCGGCAAGCGGTAGGCCGTGCTCACTTGGTGCCTGGCGCAGGGTAGGAAGCACGGAGCTTGTAGGGAGCGAGGCGTGTGTACGCAAGTGACAGAAGTCCGTGCGGTGCTAAGGCGTTTTGGAGGCGCTGTCTGTAATGATGAGTGGCCGTGCCTTGTGCCTAAAACCCGTCAGTGTTGTGCGAGCCGCACCACCAACCGCTGCGCTGGAGGCGGGTCGTGTCGCGGTTGACCGCAGTGCGATCAAGCAGTCTTGTGTATACTTACCAACACGGTTCAAATACTAGGCCATACTAATACATGCATTCTGCACTCGTTCGTCCTTGTCGTTAACGAAATGGCTCGCCGTGTAGCGACACGAGCGATGCTTCCTGTGCTCCTCGGGATGCTTGTCAGCTTGCAACACCAATCGACTAGCCTGGGTGTACCTCTGAGCGTGACTGTCTACAACGACATACCCGCGCACTACGAGGTGAGTCTCGCTCGTAGTCGGGTCGAGTCATGTCGGCATCCCATCCTTGTGGCCGCGGCGGAATGTCTCTCGCGCGGCTCTGTCCTGCAATGCACTGGCCATGACGACAAATGCATTTGCACCGGTCCACAGGTGCTCGCGGGTGCGGTGGCGACGGCCCGCTCCCACCTGGGCGCAAGACCGCGCGTGGTGTGGGCAAAGCAAGTGCGAAAGGCGACCGTCAACGAGTCAACCGGGCAGCCGCTGCAGTACCCGCCCCCCTTCGGCCTTGTAGACTGGGTGGACGGGTCGACGGGAGACGGAGCAACTGGTGGTGGCGAGAGCAAAGGCGGTTCGAACTGGACGCTCGTGCAATTGATGCCCCCCACGGTGAGTTGATTGCCTGGCTAGCGTTTCCGGGGTTGCGCCTGTTGATGCTTGCGGGTTGTTGGGAGCCGGGGCGGGGGCCAAGGTTGGCGTGACCAGGGTGGGCTTGTGCGGTGGGCTTGCTTTGGTGTCCGCCTTGTGGTAAGACGTCGTGGCGTTAACCCTCCCTGGTGCCCTTGACCTACCTACGGTGCCCGATCTATCTACCGTACATAATTGCCTCCCCCAATGTACCGTACCCTCCCTCCCTTCCTCCCTTCCTCGCTGGGCCCCCCTCCGCCGCAGAAGCGCGCCTCCCTGCGAGAGCAGTTGAGGCCCCACCTGACCTGGGGGCCCGTGGACGTCCTCATATGCGTGTCACCTGAGCTTGATCGGGAACGGGTAGGGGCGCGTGCGCATTATTGTGCTGTCGGAACTCTTGGATGGTTTGATTGCGTACCGGCGCAAACGTGACATGGGCCGCCGTGTTTATCATCAGCGGCGTACGGAATCTCAGCAGGCAAGCGATGTAACGCAGCGACAGCCAGCCCCTTGCCCATGTACGGCATGCCTCATGTGCTGCGTGCTGTACGGCATCATTAACTCATTACAGTACTGTACTCACGGCCGGTTGCATGCGTGCGTGCGTGCGTGCGTGCGTGCTCACGCGCAGGCCTGTGCGGTGGTCGCGGAGCTGCTGTCGGCCCGCCTGGTGGTGGGCCTGCTGCATCGGGCCGACATGGTCACCAGGAACAGTCCCTGGCTGCAGCCCGACAACAACCCGGCGCCGCTGCTGCCGCTGACGCTCACGCCGCACGTTGCCGCCGCCGCCAAGTGAGCGAGCAGCATGCAGGCGCGAGCTGGTCGCAGGCCGCATTTACGTATGTCCGCCGTGGACCCAAACATAACCGCCTTGCAGACGGGATTCCGTACGCTTCATGCATGCGACACGCCGTACCACACGTTACAATCTAAGCCCGCTGCTCACATCCCTTGCCCCTCTCCCATACCTCCCTCCGTCCCACGCCTCCTGCATGCAGCAATCGGCTGATGGGTATGGCGGCTGTGGAGTGGGGCACCCTGGTGGCGCCGTACTCCCCGACCAGGCAGCAGCCCTGTGCCAGCCGGGCCTGCCTCACTGCCGGATTCGTCATCCAGGTGGGCCGTGGGTGGGCCGTGGGTGGGCCGTGGGTGGGCCGTGGGCCATGGGCCGTGGGTAGGCCGTGGGTGGGCCGTGGGTGGGCAGGCAGGCGGTGCGACCGGTCTAACAGAGGGCTTGCCATGCCTACACACGCCCCGTCCTCGTCACCAGCCTTAAAACCAGCCCTCGACTTCATTCGGCACCTCTTCTTGCCGAGTACGCCAACAAGTGCCGTCACGAGTACTGGTGGCAACACCCACATGAACCCCTTTGACGCTCGATCCAGCTGTTGACCGCGACGGCCCGCGGCTGCTGACCATGATGTGCCAACTGTGCCAGCACAGGGCACGCTGCGCTCCTGGTCCGCCAAGAACGGCAAGGGCCTGATCCGGAACTACGGAGCCGTTTGGGCGGACATGCTCAAACAGCAGCAGGAGCAGGGGAAGGAGCAGCAGCACCAGGGCCGGGGCCAGCTGGTGAACGTGACGGTGCTGGGCCGCGGCAGCTATGAAGACCTGGGCGTGCCGCCGAAGCTGGCGTCCCGTGTGGTGTTCCACTCCGACCTGCCGTACCCGGTGCGCGGTTTTGGGTTGGGCAGGGGCGTTGGTGTTGGGTTGGGTAGGGGCTTGGGTAGAGGATTGGTTGCACATGGGCGTGGGTGGTGTGTTGGGTAGCGGTGTCCTGCAGGTGCTTGTGGGGCTGCGGCGCTACCGCACAGGTTGGGCCGCAGTATGGCTGGTAGGGGTGGTGGCGCGCAAACAAACGTTTCTCTACCACACTTGCCTAGGGCCACTGACGCTGCCGCTGTTGGTGTTGCTGCAGGAGTTCTGGGACGTGGTTCACAGGAGCTATGCCCTGGTGCCCGCGTTCGGTAACATGCAGGTGCGCGTACTGGGGCTTTAACTTAAATTTGGCCGGCCGAGCGGACCATCAGTCAAGCACCTGTAACCACCAGCGCAAGCGCAGCCTCAGGCAGCGCGACCCCTTCCGCGGCCCTCACGACGCAATCCGCCATGCAGCACACGCCTCCACTTTGCCACACAGGCACCCTGCCCCACGCACCCCGTCTCACCATACATACCGTAGTTTGATCCCCTCCCTTCCCCTTCCCCCTCCTGGTCTTCCCTCCCTGCTCTCCCTCCCTGCTCTCCCTCCTTCCTCTCCTCCCTGCCTCTCCTGCCCCCACCTTCCCCCTGCAGTACCTGACCAGCCGCATGAGCTCCACCATCCTGGCCTCGCTCACAACCTGTGTGCCCATCATCATGGACCCCCGCATGAGGGCCGTGTACAGCTTCTTCCGGTGCGCGGCGGTGCTGGGGGCCACGTAGGGGGTGTGTCGGGGTCTGCGGTTTGTGCGGGTCCGCTGCGTGTGTGGGTTTACGGCTTGTGGGAGCCTACGCTTTGGGTGGGTGTACGGTTTGTGTGGGTGTGTCATCTGTCGCCGTATTTGGTCCGACACTGCGGCTTGTGTACGGCCACCCTGGGGAGTGCTGCAGACCTGACGGAGGTGTCTTGCATGGTAGTGTAGCAGCACAGACATCAAGCTTCTACGAGCCCCGGCACCCACGCCTGGCACCCCCATCGCTTGGCCTGCACAGCTAGCCTGTAGCCCCAAAGGCTTCACCAACGGCCCCACTTACCCAACTCACATTTTGCCTGCGCGTGCCTTTGCCCCTACCTGGCTCAACGTACGCCGTCGCAGTGAGGAGCACGTGTTTCTGCAGCAGCCGGGCGAGAGCGAGGTGGCGGCCATGCAGCGTGTGTTGGCGCTGCCCGAGCAGGAGCTGTTTGAGAAGCGCCGGGCGGTGTGTGCGCTACGTCACGAGCTGGGTCAGCGGGCGGCGGCGGTGATCCGTGCGGCGCTGCAGAGGGCGGGCGGCGGTAGGGTTTAGTGGAGGCAGCGGTAGAGGCAGCAGCAGTCAGTCGCGGTTACGTGATTAGGCGCCGGCCAATGCTTTAGTGTCAGAGACCGGGATGGTGAAGGAAGCTACGGCGCGATGGGATAGAGTAAGGGGCAGGTTGGCGTAGTCCTGCCTGTAGTTTGCAGCGTATTCCCAGGACCCAACATTGAACAGCCAGTTTGCGACGTCAAGGCATGAGCGCGCAGCTGCTAGAACGCCGGAATGAGCATACCGAGGCGTCGATGGCTTGCTGGCAAGCGGGTAGTTTGCTGACGCGCATGTGAAGGAAGCTCGGGCGATTCAGCTGTTGGTGTCAGCGGCATGCCATCAAGGTTTGGTGACAGTACGTGGGCGGCGGGCGCTGTAGGACTGAGAGAGCAGCTGGACGAACACGCACCAAATACACAGGTCACCGTTACTTCCTTGAAGAGCTCACTCAATACGTTGATGTTGGTCATTCGCGGGAAAGCAAGGTTGCTAGCAGGCGTGGCGGCACTGAAGTGAGGAAGGCCTAGGGGTGCTTGGGGCATGGCGGCATGCAGCAAGGGAAGCGTTACTTGTCATGAGGTACGGTTGCTATGGGCAACAAGGAGGTGGCTGCCTTATGGCAGGAAAAGGGCTGATCCCGGGTCGTTATCAACCCAGCCACCTTGACGCGGGCGCCTACTAAGCACACGCCTCTATGTTGGGGGCCTTTGGCATCCAGCACCTGCCCGCCACGCCACGCCAGATAGCAGGGGCCAGGGGCGCGTCCGCGTCCGAGTCGCGGGCGGCGTGCTGCAGCAGGGGCGGGCTTCAGATAGCAGGGGCGCGTCCGAGTTGCGGGCGGCGTGGACGCTGCGACGTCCTCATCCGTAAGCACGCCGTGGTGTGACGCCCAACCAAGCATCCGCAGCAATGGAGTGCGCTGCGGCACGTGGAATTGCTGCAGGGCGTTGTCGGGGCACCAGGCTATCGCAGTAGCCGCGCAAGCCCGCCTCAATCACCGGGGCCTTGACAGCACCAGCAGGTTTGCCTCTAACCATGGGAGCTATCTACCAGTAACTGGAAAATCAGCAGAATAAGCTCAAACGCGAAAGAGCGGGGAAAAGAACGGTCCAAGGGGGCCGGTCCTAGGATCGCGCGGATTGGGCGCCGCGATGGGAGCCGCAGCGCGCGCCAAAAGTCCCGCAGTGAACGTGTATGGGGGGGGGGGGTTGAGTTCGGGGATTCTGAAGTTACTGAGTTTACAGAGGGAACGTGTATGGGGGGGTTGGTTCGAGTTCGGCGATTCTGATGTTACTGAGTTTACGGAGGCGGGGTGGGACTGGGTGGGCATGATCGCGCAGGTGGCCAACGTTGCGCAAGGGTGCCGCAGCTCCGAACGACACGGACTATTGGTTCCGGATTTCATGGATGTAACGAACGTTTACTGAGTTTACGGCTATCTGGGGGGCGTTGGAAACGGGGGTCGTCAGTGGGGCTGTGGGGAACGGTGGGAATCGGTGGGAACCTGCATGGTCATGTCACCGCGGGAGATGCATGGCCAGGTAGCCGCGGTACCGTATGGACGCGCTGGAGCAAAACGTCTCTCTAGGGGCGCATGCCGGCCTGGCTGCTGTGGCCTGTGGGGGCCTCAGGGTGTGTCCCTAGCTCTCATTGGGACCCACCGGGGGACCCAACGAAGGTACAGACCCCGGACTCGCACGGCTGTGTTACTGTCATGCCCCGCGGGGGATGTATCGCGACATACGGTACGGTACGGTACGGTACGGACGTGCGCGGAGCAAAACGTTTCTCCCAGGGGCGCATTCCAGGTTAGCTGCTGTGGCGGTCCCTGGGGCGCGTGTGCCAGCGTGTTCAGCTCCCTGCCCACCTGATGCGTCCAACAGACCCGCATGCTGGTGTCGTTTGAACTGGCAGGGGAGGCGCACGTCACACGCCAAAATCACCGGCACACAGTACGGCACACCACATACATAGGTGGGCGGATAGGAGTACTATGACACGCACCGGCCACCAGAAGTGTGAATCTACCGGATATTGCGTGAACGCATTTGAATTGGGGGTTGTTGGTTTTGGGGTTGTTGACACGCCCCCGGCTATGAAGCTGGGGGCGGGCTCCAGCAGCACAGCTGGGAGCGTGTAATTGGGCTCGCAACGGCATCCAGCACGGTGCCTCGAGCGGGCTGGTGGCCTGCCAAGCGCGCGCGATGGTGGGTCGAGCCCTGTCGCCAGCCGGCGGCCGTGCACGCCTGCCCGTGTGCCCGACTGTGTGTGTTGCGGTGGTGTAATGCACTGCAGCGCGCTTGCTGCTGTTGGTGTGCACGTCTGAGCGGCAGGAAGGCGCCGCGGCGACATTCGGGGCAAGTCTATTTGGCGCGACCCACGCAACGGCGCAAAGCCACGACCGGTTGCGTGCACCTGATGTGTGCTGCTGTGCCATTGTTCATGCGCTGTAAAGGTGGCGGCATGGCGCCGAATGCCCGAGGCACTGGGTGGGTGCTTGACTGGGGCGCCGAACCGGGTGCTTGCTCTCGCAGCAGTTATGAGCGCGCAGGCGAGAAGCAGTGCTGCTGCTGCTGCTGCGTTGCGTTACGGAAATGTCGGCCGCAGCTTGAGCCGCGCTAGGATGCGTGAGTTGGACCGTCTAGAACGTGGACATGGCCGTGCACCATTGTTGGTGCGCGTGCACAGAGCCCAATGATAGGAAACCGTAGGGACATGCGCGAATCTAGTAGTACCCCGAGGCAAAACCCCAAACCCCAACGGGAGGCACGGCTGTCATCGTGGCAGTTGAAGCGTCACCCCCCAATGTGCACATGAAAAGCGTCGCCCTATAGCACGGATGCATTGGTATTTCATAGGTGTACTCATTGCAGCGCAGGCCTTCCATGTTCATCGCTGCCCCGCAATTTTAGGCAAAGCCTTCACGGGAATGTGCGAGGTGAATGGTGTTCCCTGTAAATCACTGCTTGACCTACCACTCTTACCAACGCGCAATACCCTGGGGATACCTCTGCTGAGGCGTTCTGACATAGCTAACCTTGCCTCCGCGAGCGCTGCGCTCAAGCAGCTTGGCCTTACATCTCCTAGCTTGGCAGGCGCGTTTGTAGCTATATCTGGAGCCTCAGATGCTGGCAAGGTGTCCATACGCATGCTCGCCGAGGACGGGACTGGTGCGTTGCCTGACCGCCTGACCGCGACTTCTTTGCGCGTCCCTATCGCTAACTATTGATGTCGCTATGTGTGCCAGGTGTATTCCCATCCATTACGGTATGTGACAAGGCCAGCCCCAGCGGGGTCGCGACCATCGACCTCAGCTCGGTGCTCGACAGCGACCTGAACGAGCAGCAGTGGCGCGAGGCAGAGGCTGACTACTGCAGCCGGCTGCTGGACGGTCAGGCCGAGGCGATGAGCCTGCGCGAGGTGAGGACTCGGAGCGAGGCAAGCGCGGTGTGCGTGCGGCGTGCTACCATTCTTTCGCCGCCCTCCCTTCCGCTTAACCGGGTTTTCATCCGCTCGTCTCAGAGGGTCCTTGCCCCTTCCGCCGCTTGCTGACAGGTCACCGACGCCTTCGGTCGGCTCGTCTGCCTGAACCGCTGCTGGGGGCAGCTGCGCGACGCCGCCATGTGGGTCGCCAATGCGGTATCCGCCGGCGACGCAGCTCCTAGCACCGCGCCCGCGCCTGCCGTTATCGACGCGGCCGTGTTACGGCAGCAGCTGCTGCAGGCTCTGCAGCGGCCCGCCTTCAACGATTGTGAGCTGCTGGGCTGGCTGGGCCGTGTGGTGCCATGGAATGAGGCGGCGGCACGGCGGCTGGCGCATGCCAAGGCCGCGGCGGCGGCGGGGCCGGCACCTGTGCCCCGGCACCTGCAGCCGCTGCAGCAGCGGCCAAAGCCACCGTCACAGCAGGCGCCGTTGGCTGTTAAGGTTGAGGACGTCAAGGCTGTACACGAGAGTGAGGGGCTCTGCGGGCGGTTGCTGGTGGGCCGGCATGCGCAAGAAGACAAGCAGCCGCAGCAGCAGCGCCTGAACGAGGAGGACGCATGTCCTCACGCGCAAACGCGGTGCCCGCACCTTGGCACAGTCCTGGCCCCGGCGCCGGACCACGGCGGCGCGACAGCAGTGGCGCCGAAGACGCCACCGGCAGTAGACGGCCCAGTCTCGCCACCCTACCCGCAGCCTTTCTCGGTGACGACCACCACATGCCCTGAGAACACAGGGGCAGCCGTTTTCGAGCCGCAACGCGGCTGCCAGCACCACAGCCGCGAGCGAGGCAGGTCTCGCTCACCGCTCCCGGGCACTTGGTATGCCGCCATCTCAGGCTCCCATCCACGGTCCCGGCCCCAGCCTCGGTCCCGCTCACGCTCTCGCTCTCGCTCTCGCTCGCGGTCGCCCGTGCGCTCTCTCCCCACGGCCTCCATCCCCCGCGCCTGCTCCTTGCCCCGCTCCGACGTGCACTCCCGTCCCGCCGAAGTGGAGGGCAGCACCAGCGGGCCCAGCGGCGGCGACGTGTGCCGCGCGCACGCCGAGCAAGCATCACCAGCGGCGGCGGTGGGCTCGGAGGGTGGCGCTGCATTGGAACCATCGGCGGAGCCAGACGGCGCTGGACAGAGTCAAGCAGCAGCAGCGGCTGTTGTACGTACGGGGCAGCCGCCAGCCCAGCAAATGCAGCAGCAGGCGTGGTCTCCAGTGCGTCCCCGGGACCCCCGCCGGGCGCAGGCCGCCGGATGCGGCGTTTCCACAGCGGGCAGCGGCGGGGCCGCAGCTGGGGTGACTCCAGCGGCTTCGCTTGCAGCGGCGCAAGACCGGTGGGAGGGGCCGGCTGGACATGCGGCTGATGCGGTGCCGGAGCCCGGCGGCGTCGCGGCATCTGCGGCGGTGATAACTCAGACGCTGTCACGCGAGGGCGGCGAGGCGCGGACGTGCCGGCGGCTGGGCAATCAGCCCGCCCATCTGTCTGAGGGTCAGCTGCCCGTGTGTGCCCCCACCTACCGCTTCTCCTTTGGGCGGCCTGCAGCGCCCCCGCCGGGTGACCTGCGATCGCCATCACACCACCGCTCCCGCTCGCCCGCCCACCAGCGGAGTAGGTCCCACTCACGCTCGCGCTCGCGCTCTCCCGCGCGCTACCAGCACCACTCACGCTCTCGCTCCCGGTCTCCCAGCCACCGCCGCTTGGGCGGCGCACCCCACGACTCCCTGGCAGCGCAGGAGCTGGCGTGGGCCCAGCAAGTGCACGCGTGGCTGCTGCGCCAACCGAACCAAGCGGCTCTCGTGCGGCAAATTCTCACGTGAGTTTGCTGCTGCATTTGCGCTGCAGTGTGTGAGTGGGGGGGGGGGCGGGGCCGGGTTTGGGCTCGAAGTGGAGGTTGGCGGCCCGACGAATCTGGGGGACTGCACGTGTCGCAACCAAGGCGACTCAGGTCGCTCTGCATGCAATAATGTCCAAAAGCCTGCTGCAGGCACAGGCCGAGCGCTCGGCGTTTGCCACTGCCCTGATGGTTGGTGCACCACTCCACCTGCGATTTGCTTGTAGAGCGGGGTTGGGCGTGCCCGGCCAGGTGCTTGCGGCATCTAGCCTGAACCCAAACGAGTACTGGCGGAAGTACCCGCACCTCTGGACCTACCACGGCCGCTTCCGTTCTCAACCAGCGGAGCTCCGCGCCCTGCCGCCGCGCACTGGCGCGAGCCGCGCCATTGCGGCGCCAGGTGCTGCTGCTACTGGTGTTTGTCCAGGAGAGCTGGCTGGGGCGGCGGCGGGGGCGGCAGCTGGCGCGGCGCCCGGGATGCCAGCGGTGCCGGGAGGAGGGGAACGGCCGCTGGGGCAGGTGCAGGCGCGCTACCTAAGGTCGTTGTACGCCTTCCTGCTCAAGCGCCCAGAGGGGATTGCGGTTCGGGACCTCAGAAGGTGAGGCGCACATGCACCGTACATGCGTTGCAGCAGGCATGCGTGGCAGGCTGACGAGCAGCGGGCCCAACGTTCATTGACATGCCATGCCGCCAAGGTTTCGCGGCGCAGTATCACGCACGGGGCCGTGCTGTCATGCGCACACACGTTTGCCTAATGCCTTGTTCCCAGTCCTGTTGCCCCTGCCTGACCCGCTAGACCTGATTCTATGATGGGTGATTTCCTTTCCTGCCAACGCTTCCTGCTTCCTGACGCAGTCACGGCCTGGAAGTACCAGAAGGCATGCTGCAAGGCCGCCGTATGTCTGCCTTCCTGAAGGCTTACCAAGACATGGGGATACTGCAGATCAACACCCGGCCCCGTTCGGTGCCGCTGGAGGTGCGGGCGGTGCCGGGCCTGGAGGCGGAGGCCGCGCTGGAGGCGGCGTGTGACCGGCTGCTCGCCATGAGCAGGGAGCGCAAGCCATTGAGTGATAGAGGCCGTGGGGATGAGGGGAAACACAGAGCGCCGCGTGGCGCCACACGTGGGCTTGAGTAGTTGAGTGCGGTCCCGTGCAGACAACACGCTGGCCTGGTTGTGGTTGTCGTTGTGGTTGGGATTGGGGTTGGGGTTGCGGCACCTTGGAATTGATCTCTATCTGTTAATGTAGCAGCCTTGAGACAAGCCATGATGCAAGCCGGGAGGACATATGATAATGCAGGGACACGTGCACGTGTATGTCGTTGGTCACCGCAGGATGCTTGAGAAGTGGAGATGCAAGCTGTTGGTGGTGCAGGGTTGCGCAACATACATCATGTATGGCTGCAGCACATGATGTGTGGCCCGAAACTGTGCGGCATGCAAGCTTATGTGCCAAAGGCTGCGGGTACTTGAACGTGTATGGGGGGTTTGGATTGAGTTCGGGGATTCTGAAGTTACTGAGTTTACAGAGGCGGGGTGGGACTGGGTGGGCATGATCGCGCAGGTGGCTGAATGGGTCTCGAAGGGCCGATGTGCTCAGGCAGAGTGGCGGCCCAAATCCAACACAACCTTATAAATCACGAGAGAGATACTCATGAACGCAGGCGCTCTGCCTGGGTGCTTTGCTGCAACGGAAGTGCCCCAATGGCGGGAGAAATGCTGCCTGCTCAAGAACCCGGCTGCCTGCCGCTATTAGATGCACCGCTTCTACCAACACGATACGTGCTGGGAATACCGCTGTTGCTGCGCTCAGATATAGCGGGCCTTGTCTCAGCGAGCGCTGCGCTCAAGCAGCTTGGCCTTCCAGTTCCTGGCTTGGCAGGCACGTTTGTAGCTATATCTGGAGCCTCAAATGGTGGCAAGGTGTCCATACGCATGCTCGCCGAGGACGGGACTGGTGCGTTGCCTGACCGCGACTTCTTTGCGCGTCCCTATCGCTAACTACTTGTATCGCTATGTGTGCCAGGTGTATTCCCATCCATTACGGTATGTGACAAGGCCAGCCCCAGCGGGGTCGCGACCATCGACCTCAGCTCGGTGCTCGACAGCGACCTGAACGAGCAGCAATGGCGCGAGGCAGAGGCTGACTACTGCAGCCGGCTGCTGGACGGTCAGGCCGAGGCGATGAGCCTGCGCGAGGTGAGGACTTGCGCAGTGTGCGTGCGGCGTGCTACCATTCTTTCACCGCCCTCCCTTCAGCTCTCCCTTTCCACCCGCTCGTCTCAGAGAGTCCTTGCCCCTTTCGCTGCTCGCGGACAGGTGGCGGTAGCCTTCGGTCGGCTCGTCTGCCTGAACCGCTGCTGGGGGCAGCTGTGCGACGCCGCAAAGCAGGCGTCCGCCCCCAAGGCCGGGGGCCCCAGTGCGGAACAGGGCGCGCACACGTTTGACGGCAGCGCGCCACCGGTTCCTGCCGTTATCGACGCGGCTGTGCTTCGGCAGCAGCTACTGCAGGCTCTGCAGCGGCCCGCCTTCAACGACTGTGAGCTGCTGGGCTGGCTGGGCCGTGTGGTGCCATGGAATGAGGCGGCGGCACGGCGGCTGGCGCACAGGCCGGCTGCCAAGGCCGCGGCGGCGGCGGCCGCGGCGGCTGCAGCGCCTGAGCAGCTGCAGGTGTTGCAGCAGCCTACACCGCTGCCGTATGCCGTATTTGAAGCCAGCTCGTACGGCACGGAGCAGCACATCCAAGGGACGCCTGCGCAGCAGGCGCAGCCCACACAGCACTTCCTGGACATGCTGCGAAAGGTGACGACGGGGGACCCGCGTCCCGCTGGCGGCCGCGCTTCAGCGTTGGAGGACGGGGCAGCGGCGCAGCCGGTGGTGCCAACCACGCCGGCGGCGAATGGCGGCACCGGCCAGCAGCAAACAGCAGCTACGACGTCCAACTGCGCGGACGACGGCGCTGCCGCCATTGCGGCGGGTGCCGTTCACACGGTCCCTGCAGCTGCCGTACGGCCGGAACCTCCACTGCCGGTCCCATTAACTACGGTCAGCGCCGGCAGCGGCGAGGCCGGGGCCGAGGCCGCTGAGCACGATGTGCCCGCACAGCAGCAGCGCAGCCATGAGCGACGAATGTCGGCCACTCCATGCTTCGTCACGCCTGCTGGCGTCGGCTCCCGCACCAGCCGCTCTCGTTCCCGGTCTCCCTCGCGGCTGCCCTCACGGTCACGGTCACCGCCGCTCTCGCGGTCGCTCTCGGCCCGGCGCTCGCCCCAACGCTCGCGCTCCAGCTCCCACCCGCTCTCCTTACCTGGCTCGGAGTGGGAGCAGGCCGCCCATGCCCGGTCGCCGACTGCGACTGGGAAGGGCACCGGCGACGGCAAAGGCGGCGCTGAGCGTGCTGGCGGTGCCGCACCGGTGGCTGGCGCAATGCCTGCGGCTGCACCTGCAGCGGGATCGCGACTTGAAGCCATGGCGAAGGGCTTTGTCGCAACTGAGGACACGGCCTTGGAAAGGGAGCAACCGCTGCCAGCGGCACCGCCACAAGAGCTGGGGCTGCCCAGACGTGCCGCACGTATTCGTATTGAGTGGCCGCAGGACCCGCGCGCCGCTGTGAGGATGCTCCCCAGCCAAACCACGGCCGCAGCACACAGTGCAGCCGTGGCATCGTGCCCGGTGGCAGCACCGGCCGCCGCAGGACCTGCAATCGCCGGCGACGCGGCAGGGCAGACGGCGGCGGTTAAAGCAGCAGCTGCAAAGGTGCCGCCACAAACACAGGCGCTATCAGGCGCGGGCGGCCAAGCGCAGCTGAGCAGGCAGTCCTCCGAGCTGTCAGAGGGAGAGCTGCCCAGGATCGATAGGGCTCGCCGCTCATCGGGGCAGCTGGCAGAGGACAACGCAGCACCGAGCACCCGCCTCGCTGCTGAGGAGCCGCTGCGCAATCGGTGGCCATCATCACGCCACCACCACAGCCCGGCAGACCGCGGTCGGGGCAGGTCGCCTGCCCGTGGTCGGGACAGGTCTCGCTCCCGCTCCAACCAGCGCCGCTCGCGCTCTCCGTCGCGCTACCAGCAGTGGCAGTCGCGATCGTGGACGCCTCCGCGCGGTGCCGCGCTGCAGGAGGTTCAGTCTGAGCAGCTCGCGTGGGCGCGACAGCTGCACGAGTGGCTGCTGCGTCAGCCGGGGCACACGGCCACAATCTTGCAGGTGCTCAGGTAAGCAGGCCGGCCTGCTCCCCACGTATGCCACATCTGAAGCAGACACGCACACCCTCAAAAGGACTGCGTGCGGGTTTCCCCCCGCAAAGGGAGCTCATTCATTGCCTGTCTGTTGCACACCTCCCTATTTACCGTATAAGAACAACTGTTCCCTGTGTTCCCACGGCCTCCTGTAGCGCTGGGCTGGGCGTCCCCAGCCGGGTGCTCGAAGTGACGCGGCGCAAGGCGTGCCTGTTTTGGGACGATCACCCGCAGCTGTGGGAGTGCAGGAGGCACAAGCACACATTTCGGCCCTCCGAGCTCCGCGCGCTGATGCCATGTGGCGCTGGAACGGGCGGCACTGGACCTGCGGGCGGCAGGCAGCAGCCCGCAGGTGGCGGAGAATCGTCGGCGCCAGGGAGCGAGCAGGAGCTTGCGCGGGTGGAGGCACGCTACGTGCGCGAGCTGCACGCCTTCCTCCTCAGCCACCCGCAGGGGATTGCAGTTCGCGACCTGCCCAGGCAAGCGGGCCATGCCAGGCATGCTGCAACGCGGAACAGATGGCGGGATGGGCGGGGGTCAGGGAGAGGGCGGTTCGCAGGAAAGGCAAGCTTGCGGAGGACTGCACTCATCAGGGAACTAGCTTAAGGCCTTTCCTTGCAGAGCGCGCGGCGAATTTGGCGTGAGCTCTTGTCCAAGTTTCCAAACCCGAACTAACGACTCTCATGCATACCCGGCGTCGGGTTGCTTGCATGCAGTTATAACATGGACGTGCCGCGTGGGGTCCTGCGCAACCGCAAAATGAGCGCGCTCCTCAAGTACTACCAGTCACTGGGCATCCTAAGGATCAACAGCAACCAACGGCCAGGTGTGTTAGAGCTGCTAACGGTTTGGGCGGTGCCGGGGCGGCAGGCGGAGGCGGCTTTGGTCGAGCTGTTCGAACGCCTCACCAGCCCCGGGGGCCGGCAACGGCAGGGCGGCGGCGGCAGCGGTGGTAGGTAGCGGCGGTACTGGAGCTAGCGGCGGTGACACAGCGCGACGGTACGGCGATGGCCGAGCTGCCTGGATGCCGGCGGGCCCGGGGCTGGGGCCTTGAATCCGCGTGGGTGGATAAGGTAACAGACAAAGAAGTGATCTCGGCAGGCTCTCTCTTGTCTTATGTATTGACCCGTGTTGCAGTGTTGAGTACTGGAGCGGGGATGCAGCTTTCTTGGGAGTAAATTGTGTGCGGGTTGAACAGCTAGCAGGATGGGGCCAGCAGGATAGGGCAAGCGTGAACGGCTAGCAGGATGGGGCCAGCAGGATAGGGCAAGCGTGTGTATGTGACTGTATGTATGTGCTTTCGCACTTGCTACAAGGTGATGTACGTATTGGCAAATGTGCCGTGATTAACTAACGCAGGAGTGGCATTATTGATAAATTGCAGTTGGGTTGCGTCGGCGCGGAACTAGGCAACCGTGTGTACCGCGTGGCTACTGATACCGTATCTACCGTATCGCAATCAGGGGCAACCAATTGAACTTTTATTTGTTGGACTGCCGTGTTGCTGCTCGGCCAAGAGGCAAGCTTATGACGGTTATAGCGGAGCTTGGCTGGTGCTTCTGCTGTTGAGTGCACGGCGCTTTTGGTCCTTTTTGGTGTGAGAAAGGAGAAGAAGGGCGTCAGTTGACTGTTGACACAGTGATATTTACCTTGTTAGCTTGCGCAAGCGGCAACTCAACCGACGAGCCTGGTGAGCCAAGGTCCTTAGCGCCGGTGGGGCCATGCCGGGCAGGATGCAGGGCCCAAGGGCAAGGGAAGGGCAACTCGGCGGGCACGAGCTGCATCGGGCTGGATCCAGCCGCCGAAAGGCCAAAGCTGCCCCAAAAGCATGTCCTACCACATAAGAGCAGACATCAAGCTTCCCGGTGCATGCGATTTTTAAGCAAGCAGTTGTTTGTGCGCTTGGCCCACACACAGCAGCGGAAGTGCCCTTGGCGGGAGAAATGCTACCTGCTCAGGACCCCAGCTGCCGGTCGCTGCTAGATCTACCACTTTTACCGACACGCAGTATCTTGGGCATACCGCTGCTGAGGCGCTCAGACATAGCGGGCCTTGCATCGGCGAGCGCTGCGCTCAAGCAGCTTGGCCTTCCATCTCCTGGCTTGGAAGGAGCCTGTATAGCGGCATCTCAAGCTCAGGATGATGGCAAGGTGGCGATATGCAAGCTTGCTGTGGGTGCGACCGGTGAAATGTCAGGTAAGAGTTGTCTCGGGACTTCTTGCCGCAGCCTCGTCGCTGACCGTTTGTATCACTATGTATGCCAGATGGCTCTCCATCCATTACGGTATGCAACAAGGCCAGCGCCAGCGGGGTCGCGACCATCGACCTCAGCTCGGTGCTCGACAGCGACCTAAACGAGCAGCAGTGGCGCGAGGCAGAGGCTGACTACTGCAGCCGGCTGCTGGACGGTCAGGCCGAGGCGATGAGCCTGCGCGAGGTGAGGACTCAGAGCGAGGCAAGCGCGGTGTGCGTGCAGCGTGCTGCCCATTCATTTCGCCGCTCGCCCTTCCGCTCAACCGGTTTTCCACCCGCTCGTCTCAGAGGGTCCTTGCCCCTTCCGCCGCTTGCTGACAGGTCTTCGACGCCTTCGGTCGGCTCGTCTGCCTGAACCGCTGCTGGGGGCAGCTGCGGCACGCCGCAAAGCAGGCGTCCGCCCCCAGGGCCAGCGGCCCCAATGCGGCGGAACACACGCCTGACGGCAGCGCGCCGCCGGTTCCTGCCGTTATCGACGCGGCCGTGTTACGGCAGCAGCTGCTGCAGGCTCTGCAGCGGCCTGCCTTCAACGACTGTGAGCTGCTGGGCTGGCTGGGCCGTGTGGTGCCATGGAATGAGGCGGCGGCACGGCGGCTGGAACGGCTGCGTGCCGCACCCGCCGTCGATGCAGACACTAAGAAGCACCACGGCGCTCAGGGGGCACAGCAAGCGAAGCAGGGGCAGCCCACAGGGCCGCCACAACAGCAGCAGCACTTCCTCCAAACGCTGCCCAAATTGCAGACGCGGGACCTGTGTCGTGCTGGCGATATCACGGCGGCGACTGCGATCGAGAAAGCGACACAGCCGCCGGGGCCAGACACGCCGGCGGCAATGGACGGGACTTGGGTTAGCCAGCAGCCGACCCACATGGCTCCAGACGCGGCTATCGCAGCCTGTTGGGACGGCACTGCTGCCCCTGCGGCAGGTGCTGCCCCCATGACGGGCCGTGCAGTGGCCGCGCCGCTGTTGTCTCCACCACCGCCGGCAGCAGCAGGGAATGCCAGCGTCGCTGGCATAGCTGGGACCGGGGGCGGGGCTGGGCCTGGCGACACGCTCGCCCAGCAGCAGCACAGCTATGGGCGACGGAGGTCGAACTCTCCGCGCTCGTCCACATCTTCTGGCTCCTTCTCTAGCCGCTCGTACTCCAGCCGCTCTTATACCACGCGCTCGCGCTCCACTTCGCGGTCACGCTCCCGGTCACGCTCATGGCCGCGCTCAGGGCGGTCACGCTCACGGTCATACTCACGGTCACGCTCACGGTCATACTCACGGTCACGCTCACGGTCATACTCACGGCCACGCTCCAATTCCCCATCATCCTCATCCTCTGGCTCCGACTCCGGCTCGCCCTCCACATCCAGCAGCTCTGGCTCGCGGCGGCAACGGCAGAGCAGGGGCATGGTGCCTCACACCCGATCTCCCGCTCCATCGGAAGGCAAGTTGGGTGAGCGAGCGGCCGCCCATGCCCAGTCGCAGACTGCGACTGGGAAAGGCACCGGCGACGGCGAAGGCGGCGCTGAGGGTGCTGGCGGTGCCGCGCCGGCGGCTGACGCACTGCCTGCGGCGGCGCCGGCGGCGGCATTGCGACAGGAAGTCATAGCGAAGGGCTTCGCCGCAACTGTGGACACGGCCTTGGAAAGGGAGCAACCGCTGCCAGCGGCACCGCCACAAGGGCTGGGGCTGCAGGAACGTGCCGGGCGTGCTCCGAATGAGTGCTCACGGGACCCGTGCGCAGCTGCGAGAATGCTGCCCGGTGGCATGACCATCGCAGCAGCACAAAGTGCAGCCGCGGCAGCGCGCCCGGTGGTAGCAGCGGCCGCCGCAGCACCTGCAATTGCCGGTGACTCGGCAAGGCAGACGGCGGCGGTGGAGGTAGCAGCTGCAGAGGTGCCGCCACAAACACGGGCGCTATCAGGCGCGGGCGGCCAAGCGCAGCTGAGCAGGCAGTCCTCCGAGCTGTCGGAGGGAGAGCTGCCCAGGAGCGACACGGCCTACCACGCGTCTGGGCAGCCGGCAGAGGACAACACAACAGCGAGCACGCGACCAGCTAAGGGGCCGCCTCCCCATGACCGGCGGCCATCATCACGCCACCACCACAGCCCGGCAGACCGCGGGCGGGGCAGATCGCCAGCCCGCAGCCGGGACAGGTCGCCTGCCCGTGGTCGGGACAGGTCCCGCTCACGCTCCAACCGGCATCGGTCGCGCTCTCTGTCGCGCTACCCGCAGTGGCGTTCACGCTCGTGGACGCCTCCGCGCGGCGTCGCGCGGCGGGAGGCACAGTCGGAGCAGCTCGCGTGGGCGCGACAGCTGCACAAGTGGCTGCTGCGTCAGCCGGGGCACACGGCCACAATCTTGCAGGCGCGCAGGTAGGCAGGCCGGCCTGCTCCCCACGTATGACGGCATGACACGTACCTGATTCCACGCGCACGGTATCGTGTCTGCTTGATGCTGTTGTCGTGCCCTGTGTTCCCGCTGCGTCCTGTAGCGCTGGGCTGGGCGTCCCCGGCCGGGTGCTGGACGTGACGCGGCGCAAGCCGCACCTGTTTTGGGGGGATCACTCGCAGCTGTGGGATCTCCGGAGGCACAAGCAAAACTTTTGGCTGTCGGAGCTCCGCGTAGTGCTCCCAGATGGCGCTGGAACGGGCGGCACTGAACCTGCGGCCGGCAGTCAGCAGCCCGCCGGCGGCGGAGAAACCTCGGCGCCAGGGAGTGAGCAGGAGCGGGCGCAACTGGAGGCACGCTACGTGCGCGAGCTGTACGCCTTCCTTCTCATGCATCCGGAAGGCATCGCAGTACGCGACCTTTTCAGGCAGGCTGGGCAGGCCAGGCATGCTGGGATGCGCAATGGAGGGGAAGGCCATGGGGTGGTATGGGGCAGTTTGCAGAAATGGTGACCCTTCGGCCTTCGGGGAACTGCTCGACTTGGGAAATTGGCTTTGGGGCGTTCCTTCCAGGCAGCGCGGTGGCTCTGCTGCGATTTGTGGCCCAAGGTGGCAAATCCTAAACTGTTGACTCTGTTCCCCGACTTCCCCGTCGCCTGATTGCTTGCCTGCAGCTACAACATGGAAGTGCCGCCTGGCATCCTGCGCGGCCGCAAGATCACCACACCCCTCAAGTACTACCAATCCATGGGCATCCTTAGGATTAACAACCCGCCGCCCGGCACGCCAGAGCCGCTCACGTTGTGGGCGGTGCCCGGGCGGCATGCGGAGGCGGCTGTGGAAGAGGTGCGCGACCGCCTTGCCGTGCAGGGGCGACGGCGGCACAGCGCCGCGGCGGCGGCGACGGTGGTGAGGACGGTGGGTAGCTAGTGCGTGGCGGCGGCGCAGCTGCCGGTGGCGGCATAACGTGACAGGTGGAGAGCTGCATGGGTTCCCGTCTTACAATAGATGAGGTGCTGGGCCGCGCCGTCATTTGCTATACCGCGGCAGGTGCTCTGGAAAGTGTTCCCTGCACCTGCATGTACGTGCTGTGGGAAGACTGCAGGTTTGAGTAGGTATCGGCAGTGACGTGTGTGCAGGTTACGTGCTTGGGTGGCTGGCCAGCAGGATGACGAACAGGCAAAGCAGTTAATTGTGCAACGGTCTTGCATCATACATAGGGTGGCCCACACTTAGGCCCACATGCGCACATGCGGCACCTCACTTGCCTGGTGGGCCCCACATGGGAGGATACTGCAGGATGGATGTGCATGCACGCGTGTGTAACTTTGTATCACGGATGGCCCTGGTACACTATAGGGCATGTCGCACCCGTGGAGGGCCCTGTATCATGCGCGATGGTGGCAGAGGTCTCTGGCTCAACACACTATTTGTGTGTGGAGAAGCCGTGTTGGCTAGAGACACGGATGGCCCTAACACATCATGGGGACATGTCGCCCCCGTGGAGGACACTGTAGCCCAGTAGCCGCAATGGCCCGCGCTGCACTACCACTACCGACTACACTGTCAAGAAGTCGGCAGTAGTCATCAAATACATGGTAGGCTGTCTCGCAGCAGATGCACCTGCTGGATACTGCAGCCCCAGTTGCCCCAGGACGCTGACAGCGTGCCCGTAAGCGCTTCTACGGAGAAATGGAGAATCACTCCCCCAGGATACCCCAGGCTGCTGGCAGGGTGCCGTTCAGGCCCTTGTTCCCCGTAGCGGGCCAGCCAACAGCTCAACTTGCCCCCGCCTAGGCAGGGAACCCTTGGCCTAGGGTTCTCAGTCCACGGTCAGCCTTCCGCAGCGGCTCTGGATTACCGTTTGATATTGCGGTCCTGGTAAAGGGGCCGGGTAACCGTTTGCGCGGGGGGCGACGTACTTCCAGGTCTCAGTGGCGCCTGGGTTGGGCGTAACTTGTTTCTCGGAGCTCAGCTATATCAGCCGCGGGACTACACCAACCTGCGCCGTGCAGTGTCCCATCGCACCCATGTTTCCCGTGGTGTCGAGCGCACGCAGTGCGGTCAGGCCCGTATCCGGCCGGCTTCCCGACGGCTGCAGTAACGTTTACACCAAGCAGTGAGCATGCGGACATTTTCCAGGCCTGTTTACAGGACGCCGGTGTGCACAGTCACGGTTCGCCATTGGTCCAGATGATACGCGAAGGCCATGGCCCACAGTATGACGACACACCAGCCCCCCCACACACACTGGGCGTCCTACAACGCTTGCGCACCGCGCCGGGCCGCACCCGGTAGTCATGCACCAGCCTGCACCCCGCAGCCAGCACTTCAGCACTCTGCACCAGCTGCCACAGACCATGCAGGCACCCTGCCTGCCACCTCACGGCACTCAGCCTCCCACCTCCCGCCACACACCGCCTACCTACGCCGACGCCTTCCGCCCGCCCGCCGCCGCCACACCCGCGCCCACACCTGCGCCTGCGCCACCTCTCCCCGCCGAGCCCGCCCCTGCCCCTGCCCCCGCACCCGCCGCCGCCGGCGCTGCCTCCGCCTCCGCGCTGCGCAGGAAGGCCTCGGTGCGCTCGAGCAGCGGCGCTAGCTGCCTATTTAGGCTGGTCACCTTGTAGGCGGCCATGCCCTCCAGCATGTAGTTGTTGTCGGCTTGCCGCGCCGCCGCGCGCCGCGCCTCCACCGCGTCCGGACGGCCGTCCTGAGGCGCGTCCGGCACCTCGCGGTATTGGAACAGGTGCTTCATGGTCTGCAGCAGGCTGATGGTGACGTAGTCAACTGGCGGCTGTTGCTGTTGCTGCTTAGACGGTGTGGGGGAGGACGAGGATGGCGAGCGCGAGGCTGTGCTGGAGGCGGTGGACGCGTCGGCGTCCTCCGGGCCTGGGTAGCCCAGGATGGTGCGCATGCGCTGGAAGCGCTCCGGGTCGCGCAACGCCAGCTTGGAGCCGTAGCGAGAGGGCCGCCGGCGGAAGCTGCGCCCCGACCCTGCCGGCTGCTCCTCGCCCGGTGCTGTGGGATTGCGTGGAGGAGGAGAGCCAGGCCATGGCAGAGGCGAAGGTGTGCGTGCAGTGGGGCGGGGAAAGGAGGCAGATTGGAGCGAGCCGTCATGAGGGCAGAACCAATTCACCAACCTTGTGATCCGTAGGTCCGATAGCTGCAGCTCGCGGCGCCAGCGGTGCTTGCGCCCAGCTCAAACACAATGCCAGGTGCTGATGACGCGCCCACAGCACACGCGGTCAGCCATCGCACTGGTATTGAGCTGATTGATGCTAGCGACATCATTACGGCAGGAGTCCTACCAATTCCACAAGGTAAACGTATTACCGTCTTGTTGTCGCGAAATTTGAGTATCGGCAGTCGCTAGTATGTTTGTATCGAAGGCAAATGCCTGATGTATACAGTATGGTTGTAGACAGGCATTCAAAGGAGCGACGCAATGGATTTACTTGAGCGCAATACATGAATTCGCCCGCTGTTCTGCAAACGTAAATTGTTTTTTTATTGCTGTAGTTCTCATTCATCATTAAGCTTATTGTCAGCGCGCGCTTTGGTGAGCATGTTTCGAGAGCCCAACCCGGCACGACTGAGCTTGCCCGTGCTTTTGGAGCTCTGAGAGGAATTCAACAACTCGTAACAGATGGGAACGGATACGGTATGACTTACGGTGCGGTGCACCCACCTGGAAGGGCTCTTCGGCCCATGGAGGGCGCACTCCCTGCCACGACCGGACGCGGCTCCTGTAAGCACAAGGGCGTATTATGTGAAACCACGCCAGAAAGTAGGAGAGGTGGTCGGAAATGCGGCCGCGCGAGGCGGCAGCATCCGGGGGCGCTGCGGTTGGCACTGGTGCTGGTAGCAGCGCTGGCGCTGTGGGCGGGAGGCGCAGCGGGCCAAGACAACCCGCCCTCGCCCGAGCCGCCCAGCCCCGCGCCGCCCTCGCCGCGGCCGCCCAGCCCCGCGCCGCCGCTCCCCCCCTGGCCGCCCCCATCTCCGCCCACCAGCGCAGCCACGCTGCTGGACCTCAAAGCCGCGCTGGGCAACCCCTCCGGCCTCAGCACGTGGGCCGGCGGCGACCCGTGTGTCGGCACCTGGGCACGTGTCACCTGCGCCGGCGGCTCCGTGACGGAGCTCGACCTTTCCTCGCTGCCTGGCCTGGCGGCGGGCCAGGCCTTCCCTGGCGGACTTAGCTTCATGTCTTCCCTGCGCCGGCTCAACCTTGCTTCCAACGCGCTGCAAAGCGCGCTGCCCCCGCTGCCCACGGGTGCGGGCGTGCGGGCGGGGGGCGGAGGGGGGGTGGGTGCCGTGGGGACTGCTGGGACCTGCGTGGGGATGCTTTGTTAGGGGTGTGCGCTGCAGCTTGGGCCGGTGGGTACGTGTCGGCGCCGTGCTGTTTAAGAAGTTAGTGGAGGAGGGGCGGTGGACGGGTGCGGGGCTGGGGCCAGACGGGCGGCAGCTGGACAGGGAACACGTGAGAGCCCCACACGGCGATTCGCACGGCTGCTTGGCTACGGCTTTCCGGCTCATTCGTCCATCGAGCGCATCGCATATGGTACGCGTGACGCCGCAGGCCTGACCTGGCTCAACGCCGGGTCCAACAACTTGTGGGGGCCGCTGCCTCCGAGCTGGAGTCGGCTGAGGGACCTGCAGACTCTGTCGCTTGCCTACAACAGGTGCGGCTGGGGAGGGTGGTGGAGGGTTGTGGAGGAGGCTTGGCGGTGGAGGCCTGCGGGTGGAGGCCTTGGGCTGGAGGTTTGCGGGTCGACGTGTGAGGGGTGGAGGCTTGAGGACGGAGGCTCGAGAGTGGAGGCTTACTTGGCGATGGGCTGGCTACCAGGGGCAGAGGGATGAGGGCCGCGGCAGACGCGCCGGCTCGGGTGGCAGGCTGCTGCTGTGGAGGCGCCCCGCAGCACCTGTTACCGCACACGACTCCCGCACCTCCTGGGCATCGCGCCCACACTTTCCGCTCGCCCTCCTCCCACACAGGCTGTATGGCAGCATCCCGGCCTCCTGGCCTGGCGGCATGACTGCCATGGCCACCCTGTTCCTTACCGGCAACGGGGCGTTGTGCGGTGCCCTGCCCGGCACCTGGGCCACCTCAGGCGTCGTGGAGGGCACCGGCACCGGCCTTGGCGCCGCCTGCGGCGCCAACCCCGCGCCGCCGCTCCCGGCCGGCGGCGCGCCACGCGCCGCGTTGTTCGCGGTGCGGCTGTCCACCAACTCGACGTGGCCGGCGGGGCTGGACAGCAGCTGGCAGTTTGACACGGATCCGTGCGGCTCGACGGCGTGGGCGGGCGTGACGTGTAGCGGGGGGTCGGTGGTGCGGCTGGACCTCAGCCTATACAACATGCAGGTGCGTGCGCTGACGCGTCCAGGGCGTATGTTCAATTTGCAGGCCAGTGGTGGAAATGGAATGGCCGTCGCGTGTGATAGCCGGGCGGCGGGCATGTGTGTGTGTGTATGCATATGCAACCAGTGGTGCGGCCTAGCTGTCAGCTTGTAATCAGGGCCGCTTCCAGAGCACGTGCATGGCCATGCACCTGACCACATGGGGCGACTTGTGCGGCGGGTAGGAAGGGTCTCTGCCTCCAATGCCACGGCGCCTCTGAAGTTCCTTGGCTGCACGCAGGGCACGCTTGCGGCGGACCTAGCTTACCTGGGCACGGCGCTTACCTTCATGTCCTTCGCCCTCAACAAGTCAGTTCAAGAGGGCGGGAACAGATGCTCTGAATGCTGGGCGTGCTTTGCAGCTCCGCTCGTTTATTGGCCGCAGCCCGCGGTCGTCATAACAGGCAGCGCCTCTCGTCTCGCATGCTGTGTTCCTTTGGTGACGAACTTGCCTAACTTGTCTGATGCGTCGCATCCACCCACGCCAGGTACTCGGGACCGCTCCCCGCCGCGTGGAGCGCCTTGCAGGTGCGAACTTACGAGTTAGGGACTATTCTCGTTTTTATGAACCACAAAGGAAAATAAGCGCAAGGACCGTCTGGCGTATACGCTTCTTCTGTTGTGCCGGGCCCTTGTAGCATTGCACCGCGGACAACTCTTCGCAGCGCGCTCATCCGGCGACCTTTCATGACAAACCCTGCCTCCACGCCTCCGCTTCCCGCCCGCCCGACCCGCCCGACTGCAACGCTGCAACACCATGCACAGGGCCTCAGCCGGCTGGAGCTGGTGGGAAACTCGCTGACAGGCACACTGCCGCTCCAGTGGTCGCAGATGACGGCCTTGACATACCTGGTGCGGCGCTGCGGCCCAGAGAGGGGCGTGTGGCCAGTCTTTTGCTCTTTGCCTGGCCGCCTACGTGCGTACCGACAGGGCTACTCAACCGCTCGCCGCAGTAGCTTGTTACTTACCTGACATGCCTTCTCCGCTTAACACCGCATGCATGGCCTGCGCCATTTCTGCGCCGCGCCGCGTGCGAGCACTGCAGGACCTCTCGAATACAAGGCTGTCATCCACGGTGCCGGACGTGTGGGGCGCCGGCATGGGGTCGCTCGTGACGCTGGACATCCGCGGCGTGAGCGGCATATGCGGCGCCTTCCCCACGGGCTGGGACAGCAAGGTGAGCGCCGCGGCCCTGCGCTGTGCTGCGCTAGCGCCCCTCAGGCCTACTGTTGACCTCAGCGGTCCTCTTGCGGGTGCTGTTGGCTGGACAGCCGTCGGATCCGTGCGCGAGTCGTATGTACGACATTACGGTCTGGCTTCAAAGACGCCATGCTGTTCATTATGCCTTTGTTCAGGTCCTGCGTGATGCCACGTATGCAACGAGCTGCGCACCGCCACCCATGCCTCCCTCGCCCCTCCCGCCCTCTCCGGCACCTCCATCACCGGCGCCGCCTTCTCCAGCGCCACCCAGCCCCATACCTCCTAGCCCTGCGCCGCCCAGCCCGGCTCCTCCCAGTCCGATGCCTCCTAGCCCCGAGCCTCCTAGTCCCCCTCCCAGCCCGGCTCCGCCCTCGCCCGCGCCTCCCAGCCCCGCACCTCCTAGCCCCGTGCCGCCCAGCCCCGCACCGCCCAGCCCCGTGCCGCCCAGCCCGCCTCCCTCCCCAGAGCCACCCAGCCCTGCGCCTCCCAGCCCCCCACCATCCCCGGCGCCCCCGAGTCCTGAGCCGCCGTCGCCCCGGCCACCCAGCCCTGCGCCGCCGTCGCCAGCGCCTCCGCTGCCCCCAGCGCCGCCGGCGCCTCCGCCTCCGCCGCTTGGCTCGGGTTCCGCGCTGGCACTGGTATACAACGAGCTCGGCCAACCCGGCAGCATGTCTAGCTGGAGCGGCCTGCCTGCTACCGATCCATGCACACTTGCGGAGGTGACGTGCGGTGGCGGTGGCTCAGTGACTGGCATCGGTGAGACATGGCCGGGTTGTGAAAGTGAACCGAAGCTTGATGCGGTCTGCGGGCGCAGTCGTGTCGTGTGGAGTGTCAAGAACATTTACATGTCGTTGTGGGCCGCTCTCCTGCTGACCTGACTCCTGCGTTTGCGTTTGCTCACCTGCAGACCTGTCCTACACCTACGGCCTGACTGGCACACTGCCACCCAGCATGCGCTACGTGACCAGCCTTCGCTCTCTGAACCTGGGCGGCTACGTGGGAATGACCGGCCCGCTGCCCGCCTCCTGGAGCGTGTTAGCGCAGCTGACGGTGAGGCGCAATCCGCTGAAGTAGCAGCAAATCATGGATGGGCTGTGCCGCAAGCGCCTGCCTTTATGGTTCCCACCTGACCTTGCCGACCGCTGCAGGAGCTGGTTCTAGCCGGCAACCAGCACACTGGGTTCCTGCCTGCCAGCTGGTCCGCGCTGACTGGTCTGGTCACTCTGGACCTGTACGGCAACAAGCTGGAGGGTCTGGTGCCGTCTGGCTGGCCGTCTGGGCTGTCCACTGGCACGATGACGCGTCTGACGCTGTCAGGCAACGCAGGTGGGGGCGCGCAGGAGTGTAGTCACTGGTCCCGAAGTGTCTTTGCTCTTCTGCACTAACATCTGATGTTGCGCTTGCTGTCTTCGTGCCTCTGGCAGGCCTGTGCGGCACGCTGCCGGGCTGGTTTGGCAGCAGCAGCAAGGTCACCACTGCTGGCACCAACGTCTCTCAGGCATGCGGCATCACCACCAACACGGCGGGCGGGCTGCTTTCCCTCAAAGCGGCTGCAGGCGCTTCCTGGCCATCGGGCCTGTCGGGCTGGGTGGCGGGCACGGACCCGTGTGTGTCAGGCGCCGTGTGGCAGGTGCGTACGCCAGTTACGTGTGTGTGTGTTCGCTTCTTGGAAGTTTATGGCTCACCAGCTTTGCATGCTTTGTATGTTGGTGGAAGTTGACTGATGTGCTCCCATCATGCTCCTATTTGGCAGGGCCTGACGTGCGTGGCGCAGACGCAGCCCTACACAGATCGCGTGGACAGAGTCGATCTACGCGGTCTGGGCGTGGCTGGCACGCTACCTGCCGCCGCTTCTACGCTCGGGACGCTTGTGACGGCGCTGCTGCTCGGCAACGGCAACGCCTGGTCCGGGACGCTCCCGGGCGCATGGGCGGCCGCCGGCGGCCTGCGCGGTCTGCGGTGGCTCGACCTCTCCTTCCAAACAGCGCTGACAGGGACGCTGCCGGACGCTTGGTCCCAGCTGGCCGCGTTGACGCGCCTTGGGTTGGCTGGCGCTTCCGGTCTTCAGGGCAGTGTTCCTGCCAGCTGGGATACAGGCATGTCAGCTATGGGGTCGAACGGCATCGTCATTACGTCGGCGTCAGGTCTGTGCGGCCCTCTGGCCGGCTCGCTGACCACCAAGGTGCTTCGCGATGCGGGCTACCTGACTAGCTGCTCCCCGCCTCCACCTGTGCCGTCACCTCCACCTGTGCCGCCCAGCCCTGCGCCGCCCAGTCCTGCGCCGCCCAGCCCGGCTCCTCCCAGTCCGGTGCCTCCTAGCCCCGAGCCTCCTAGTCCTCCTCCCAGCCCGGCTCCGCCCTCGCCCGTGCCTCCCAGCCCCGCACCCCCTAGCCCCGTGCCGCCCAGCCCCGCACCACCCAGCCCCGCACCGCCCAGCCCGCCTCCCTCCCCAGAGCCACCCAGCCCTGCGCCTCCCAGCCCCCCACCATCCCCGGCGCCCCCGAGTCCTGAGCCGCCGTCGCCCCGGCCACCCAGCCCTGCGCCGCCGTCGCCAGCGCCTCCGCTGCCCCCAGCGCCGCCGGCGCCTCCGCCTCCGCCGCTTGGCTCGGGTTCCGCGCTGGCACTGGTATACAACGAGCTCGGCCAACCCGGCAGCATGTCTAGCTGGAGCGGCCTGCCTGCTACCGATCCATGCACACTTGCGGAGGTGACGTGCGGTGGCGGTGGCTCAGTGACTGGCATCGGTGAGACATGGCCGGGTTGTGAAAGTGAACCAAAGCTTGGTGTGGTCTGCGGGCGCAGTCGTGTCGTGTGGAGTGTCAAGAACATCTACACGTTGTTGTGGGCCGCTCTCCTGCTGACCTGACTCCTGCGTTTGCGTTTGCTCACCTGCAGACTTGTCCTACGCCTACGGCCTGACTGGCACACTGCCACCCAGCATGCGCTACGTGACCAGCCTTCGCTCTCTGAACCTGGGCGGCTACGTGGGAATGACCGGCCCGCTGCCCGCCTCCTGGAGCGTGTTAACGCAGCTGACGGTGAGGCGCGATCCGCTGAAGTAGAAGCAAACCTTGGATTCGTGTTGTGGACGAGCTTTGCCGCAACCGCCTGCCTTTATGCCCCCCCCCTCACCTTGCCGACCGCTGCAGGAGCTGGTTCTAGCCGGCAACCAGCACACTGGGTTCCTGCCTGCCAGCTGGTCCGCGCTGACTGGTCTGGTCACTCTGGACCTGTACGGCAACAAGCTGGAGGGTCTGGTGCCGTCTGGCTGGCCGTCTGGGCTGTCCACTGGCACGATGACGCGTCTGACGCTGTCAGGCAACGCAGGTGGGGGCGCGCAGGAGTGTAGTCACTGGTCCCGAAGTGTCTTTGCTCTTCTGCACTAACATCTGATGTTGCGCTTGCTGTCTTCGTGCCTCTGGCAGGCCTGTGCGGCACGCTGCCGGGCTGGTTTGGCAGCAGCAGCAAGGTCACCACTGCTGGCACCAACGTCTCTCAGGCATGCGGCATCACCACCAACACGGCGGGCGGGCTGCTTTCCCTCAAAGCGGCTGCAGGCGCTTCCTGGCCATCGGGCCTGTCGGGCTGGGTGGCGGGCACGGACCCGTGTGTGTCAGGCGCCGTGTGGCAGGTGCGTACGCCAGTTACGTGTGTGTGTGTTCGCTTCTTGGAAGTTTATGGCTCACCAGCTTTGCATGCTTTGTATGTTGGTGGAAGTTGACTGATGTGCTCCCATCATGCTCCTATTTGGCAGGGCCTGACGTGCGTGGCGCAGACGCAGCCCTACACAGATCGCGTGGACAGAGTCGATCTACGCGGTCTGGGCGTGGCTGGCACGCTACCTGCCGCCGCTTCTACGCTCGGGACGCTTGTGACGGCGCTGCTGCTCGGCAACGGCAACGCCTGGTCCGGGACGCTCCCGGGCGCATGGGCGGCCGCCGGCGGCCTGCGCGGTCTGCGGTGGCTCGACCTCTCCTTCCAAACAGCGCTGACAGGGACGCTGCCGGACGCTTGGTCCCAGCTGGCCGCGTTGACGCGCCTTGGGCTGGCTGGCGCTTCCGGTCTTCAGGGCAGTGTTCCTGCCAGCTGGGATACAGGCATGTCAGCTATGGGGTCGAACGGCATCGTCATTACGTCGGCGTCAGGTCTGTGCGGCCCTCTGGCCGGCTCGCTGACCACCAAGGTGCTTCGCGATGCGGGCTACCTGACTAGCTGCTCCCCGCCTCCACCTGTGCCGTCACCTCCACCTGTGCCGCCCAGCCCTGCGCCGCCCAGTCCTGCGCCGCCCAGCCCGGCTCCTCCCAGTCCGGTGCCTCCTAGCCCCGAGCCTCCTAGTCCTCCTCCCAGCCCGGCTCCGCCCTCGCCCGTGCCTCCCAGCCCCGCACCCCCTAGCCCCGTGCCGCCCAGCCCCGCACCACCCAGCCCCGCACCGCCCAGCCCGCCTCCCTCCCCAGAGCCACCCAGCCCTGCGCCTCCCAGCCCCCCACCATCCCCGGCGCCCCCGAGTCCTGAGCCGCCGTCGCCCCGGCCACCCAGCCCTGCGCCGCCGTCGCCAGCGCCTCCGCTGCCCCCAGCGCCGCCGGCGCCTCCGCCTCCGCCGCTTGGCTCGGGTTCCGCGCTGGCACTGGTATACAACGAGCTCGGCCAACCCGGCAGCATGTCTAGCTGGAGCGGCCTGCCTGCTACCGATCCATGCACACTTGCGGAGGTGACGTGCGGTGGCGGTGGCTCAGTGACTGGCATCGGTGAGACATGGCCGGGTTGTGAAAGTGAACCAAAGCTTGGTGTGGTCTGCGGGCGCAGTCGTGTCGTGTGGAGTGTCAAGAACATCTACACGTTGTTGTGGGCCGCTCTCCTGCTGACCTGACTCCTGCGTTTGCGTTTGCTCACCTGCAGACTTGTCCTACGCCTACGGCCTGACTGGCACACTGCCACCCAGCATGCGCTACGTGACCAGCCTTCGCTCTCTGAACCTGGGCGGCTACGTGGGAATGACCGGCCCGCTGCCCGCCTCCTGGAGCGTGTTAACGCAGCTGACGGTGAGGCGCGATCCGCTGAAGTAGAAGCAAACCTTGGATTCGTGTTGTGGACGAGCTTTGCCGCAACCGCCTGCCTTTATGCCCCCCCCCTCACCTTGCCGACCGCTGCAGGAGCTGGTTCTAGCCGGCAACCAGCACACTGGGTTCCTGCCTGCCAGCTGGTCCGCGCTGACTGGTCTGGTCACTCTGGACCTGTACGGCAACAAGCTGGAGGGTCTGGTGCCGTCTGGCTGGCCGTCTGGGCTGTCCACTGGCACGATGACGCGTCTGACGCTGTCAGGCAACGCAGGTGGGGGCGCGCAGGAGTGTAGTCACTGGTCCCGAAGTGTCTTTGCTCTTCTGCACTAACATCTGATGTTGCGCTTGCTGTCTTCGTGCCTCTGGCAGGCCTGTGCGGCACGCTGCCGGGCTGGTTTGGCAGCAGCAGCAAGGTCACCACTGCTGGCACCAACGTCTCTCAGGCATGCGGCATCACCACCAACACGGCGGGCGGGCTGCTTTCCCTCAAAGCGGCTGCAGGCGCTTCCTGGCCATCGGGCCTGTCGGGCTGGGTGGCGGGCACGGACCCGTGTGTGTCAGGCGCCGTGTGGCAGGTGCGTACGCCAGTTACGTGTGTGTGTTCGCTTCTTGGAAGTTTATGGCTCACCAGCTTTGCATGCTTTGTATGTTGGTGGAAGTTGACTGATGTGCTCCCATCATGCTCCTATTTGGCAGGGCCTGACGTGCGTGGCGCAGACGCAGCCCTACACAGATCGCGTGGACAGAGTCGATCTACGCGGTCTGGGCGTGGCTGGCACGCTACCTGCCGCCGCTTCTACGCTCGGGACGCTTGTGACGGCGCTGCTGCTCGGCAACGGCAACGCCTGGTCCGGGACGCTCCCGGGCGCATGGGCGGCCGCCGGCGGCCTGCGCGGTCTGCGGTGGCTCGACCTCTCCTTCCAAACAGCGCTGACAGGGACGCTGCCGGACGCTTGGTCCCAGCTGGCCGCGTTGACGCGCCTTGGGCTGGCTGGCGCTTCCGGTCTTCAGGGCAGTGTTCCTGCCAGCTGGGATACAGGCATGTCAGCTATGGGGTCGAACGGCATCGTCATTACGTCGGCGTCAGGTCTGTGCGGCCCTCTGGCCGGCTCGCTGACCACCAAGGTGCTTCGCGATGCGGGCTACCTGGCTAGCTGCTCCCCGCCTCCACCTGTGCCGTCACCTCCGCCTGTGCCGCCCAGCCCTGCGCCGCCCAGTCCTGCGCCGCCCAGCCCGGCTCCTCCCAGTCCGGTGCCTCCTAGCCCCGAGCCTCCTAGTCCTCCTCCCAGCCCGGCTCCGCCCTCGCCCGTGCCTCCCAGCCCCGCACCCCCTAGCCCCGTGCCGCCCAGCCCCGCACCACCCAGCCCCGCACCGCCGAGCCCGCCTCCTTCCCCAGAGCCACCCAGCCCTGCGCCTCCCAGCCCCCCACCATCCCCGGCGCCCCCGAGTCCTGAGCCGCCGTCGCCCGCGCCGCCGTCGCCCGAGCCTCCCAGCCCACGCCCTCCCAGCCCTGAGCCGCCCAGCCCGGCACCACCCAGTCCTGCACCACCGAGCCCCCTTCCGCCCTCCCCGGCGCCGCCAAGCCCTTCCCCGCCCAGTCCGCCTCCGTCTCCCGCCCCACCCAGTCCAGCACCTCCCAGCCCTCCCCCCTCACCAGAGCCGCCTAGCCCGGCGCCGCCGAGTCCTCCCCCATCGCCCGAGCCGCCCAGTCCCTCGCCTCCCAGCCCTCCTCCCAGCCCGATTCCTCCCAGTCCGGATCCGCCCTCCCCAGCACCGCCCAGTCCATCGCCGCCGAGCCCACCTCCTTCCCCTGTGCCACCCAGCCCGCTACCGCCAAGCCCTCCCCCATCGCCTGAGCCGCCCAGTCCTTCGCCTCCTAGCCCGCCTCCCAGCCCCGATCCTCCCAGTCCGGACCCGCCTTCCCCAGCACCTCCCAGTCCTTCTCCGCCTAGCCCGCCTCCCTCCCCAGCTCCGCCCAGCCCGTTACCGCCAAGCCCTCCCCCATCGCCCGAGCCGCCAAGTCCTTCGCCTCCTAGCCCTCCTCCCAGCCCAATTCCTCCCAGTCCGGATCCGCCCTCCCCAGCACCGCCCAGTCCATCGCCGCCGAGCCCACCTTCCCCTGTGCCACCCAGCCCGCTTCCGCCAAGTCCTCCCCCATCGCCCGAGCCGCCCAGTCCTTCGCCTCCTAGCCCGCCTCCCAGCCCAATTCCTCCTAGTCCGGATCCGCCCTCCCCAGCACCGCCCAGCCCTTCTCCACCTAGCCCGCCTCCCTCCCCAGTTCCGCCCAGCCCGGCTCCGCCTAGTCCCGCACCTCCCAGCCCCGGCCCTCCATCACCTGCGCCGCCGAGCCCCGCACCGCCGTCTCCTGAACCGCCCAGCCCTTCTCCGCCTAGCCCGCCTCCCTCTCCGGCTCCGCCCAGCCCAAGCCCTCCTAGCCCCGTGCCTCCCAGCCCGGACCCTCCCAGCCCGGACCCTCCGAGCCCTGCGCCACCCTCTCCAATGCCTCCAAGCCCCTCACCGCCAAGTCCGCCTCCTTCCCCTGCCCCGCCCAGCCCCACGCCGCCCAGCCCCGCACCGCCCAGCCCTGCTCCGCCCAGCCCGCCGCCCTCCCCAGCCCCACCTAGTCCGGCACCGCCCAGCCCAGCACCGCCAAGCCCCGACCCACCATCCCCTCCGCCCCCGAGCCCGGCGCCGCCCAGCCCCGACCCACCTAGCCCCGCTCCGCCTTCCCCGGCACCTCCCAGCCCGGCGCCTCCTTCCCCTCGCCCGCCCTCCCCGGCGCCTCCGTCCCCAGCCCCACCATCGCCCGCGCCGCCGATGCCGCCCAGCGCCGCCAACACCCTTCAGGTCATCAAGTTCCAGCTAGGCAACCCCGCCGCGCTGTCCTCCTGGGCCTCAGCGGACGCCTGCGACGGCACATACTACGGCGTTTCGTGCATCCTGGGGGCGGTGACGTCCCTCGACCTCTCATACACGCAGCTGTCAAGGGCGGCTCCGCCCGAGGACATCCAGTGGCTGCGAGCGCTCAAGGTGAATGCTGGTGGTCTCAGGCACGGGCAATTGCAATTTCCCTCGCGCTGGCTTCACAGTGTTGCATCGCAGAGCCACCGCAGCGAGTGCATTCAGTGACTTGATCCGCATATCACCCCTTGCTTGTGCAGGTGCTGAACTTTGAGAAGAGCAATATCAGTGGGACCTTGCCGCTCTCCTGGGCTGCACTGACCGCTATCACGGTGAGGGCGCGAGCGACGCCACGCCACCAGGGCTTGTCTTTTTTGCCGTCGTCCTAGGCATGCACCACTTGTGATCACCCTCCATTCTTCGGCGCCTGACCGTGCGATTGCCGGAACCTTTGCGTTTGCCGTTGCGGCTTGCGTTTGCCCGGCTGTGTGCCTGCCTGCAGGAACTGAACCTGGCTCGCAACGGGCTTTACGGTACGCGTCCGGACGAGAGGCGGGGGATGTCAGCACTGTGAAGGTGTATGTGGTCGCAGGCTGGGGGCCGCTACGTGGGAGTGAACCCCAGTGCAGTGGTAGGATGCCGCGGAGCGCGATGGCCTAAGACCCCTCCTGCCATACCCCAGGGACGCTGCCGGATGCCTGGAGTGCCATGTCGCGCCTGGGCACATTGAACCTTGGCTTCAACGCGTTGGTGTCCACCGTCCCCGCCTCCTGGGGCAGCGGCATGACTAACCTTACCAGGTGGGTGGGGCACCGAATGCACTGTGCACTCAAGTACTACATTCACAGCATGTGGGGTTGTGCCAAAGGATCAGCTGTTCCTGCACTGTCACACTGCCCCGACCTCCCCGTCTGCGCCGTTTCCGCTGCACAGGATCATCCTCACCAACAACACCGCCCTGTGCGGTCTGCTGCCGTTCGCGCCGGGTCATGTGACGGTAACGCTGCTGAACACGGGCCTCAATGCCAGCTGCCCTGGGCCGCCGCCGCCCCCGCCGCCCCCGCCGTCCATGGCGTCAGGCCTAGTCGCCCTCAAAGACGCGGCCACACAGTGGCCGCTGACGGATTGGGGCACGGGCGACTACTGCTCCTGGACGGGCGTCGTCTGTGATGGGGCGGCCGTAGCAGTCGACGTCTCCGACAGCAGCATCCAGGTTGGTGCGCTTCGTGGCAGGGCTCAAGCCTGTCGGGGCTAGGACAGGGGGGGTCTACTGATATTTCACCATTCCCAGTAGACAAAGAAGCACAAGATGTCATGACAAGGTGACGGGGGGCGGGGGCCGGCTGGGCGGGTCTTGCCAGGGCTTGCCGATAGAGGGCCCACGTATGCATAGCGCCAGTGTTTGCGTGCACGCACACAGGATCGTATACACGTGCGCAGCTTGGAAGGGCTTAGCGTGGAGCAAAGCAGCCAAGGGCGTGGCGGGATATGTACAGGATAGGCGAGGGCTGCTGTACATGGAAGGCAAGCGAGGCGGTGGGCAGGGGGGGGGGGCTGCGACCTTGCCAGCCCAGCCATGTTGCGGTAGCAGGCCGCCATGGCTCGGAGTTCTCCAGTTCGGTCAACATGCATTCATCATCGACACATCTTTTCCATACAATCAAATCCACGAAAGCAACGGTTTACATATACAAAACGCGCGCGAACACGGTCTTCAAAACACGACCACCGACCACCGACCACGCACTTTTGTCAAGCCTTAGGGCGTGATATGAACATCACCGCGCGTAACTTAAAACGGTTGCAGAGCAAGGCGACTCGGCCGAGTTTTATCCTTTGAAATGCCTTCGGTGACGGAGGGATAGGGCCAGGAGAAGGATGGAACATGCTACACACGAACATATAAATCCCTTCAGTCACGACGGACGGGCAGCAGCGCAGCGGAGATGCGGGAGCAGTCTTCGCAAGTCTTCACACGGCTGCTCGCGCTGCTCGCGATAACCTTCACAACTTCAGCTACACAACTGGATGTGCTTAACAGCCTTAAGGCATCGCTGTATGACCCAGGGAACCAATTGGCCACATGGACCGGGTCGGACCCTTGCACCGGCTGGCGCGGCGTTGCCTGCAACGGCAGCGACATAACAACTTTAGACATCAGCTACCTGGGGCTGTCGGGAAGCCTGCCGGACGGCCTCACGGGCCTTACCGCCTTGCGTGTGCTCGACGCCACGGGAAACAAGGGCCTGAACGGCACCCTGCCCGCAGCCTGGGGTACCGTGGGGGCGTGGCCCTTTTTCCAGGAGCTATACCTGGGGTCGAATGCGCTCACGGGCACGCTGCCAAACTCCTGGAGCAATTGGGGCAGCAGCATCCAGCAGGTGTATCTGCTGCAGAACAGAATCAGCGGCACGCTACCCCCTAGCTGGCAGAGCTGGCAGTCCGTGCGCTATGTCTCGCTTACGAACTGCAGCCTCACGGGCACCATCCCGGAGGTATGGGCCACGGGCTCGCCCGCGATGGGCAGCTTGGTCCGGCTGTACGTGGGCTCGAACAGCTTGTGCGGGCCGCTCCCCACTGGGTGGGGCATGAAGGTCACGTACACAAACAGCAGCATCACACAGGCGTGCCCCTCGCCCCCGCCGCCGCCGCCCAGCACGAACAGCGGCCTCCTAGCGCTGAAGGCGGGGGTCACAGCAGATCCAAGCGCAGTGCTGGACTCGTGGAGCGCAGCCACGCTGGGCACCGTCTGTAGCACGTGGATCGGTGTCACGTGCAGCGGGGGCACGCTGGTTGACATTGTTGAGATTCAGGACAACCAGCTTCAGGTTGGATCCAAGCGCAATTGCAGGAGTTTAGGGGTTAGGGTTCGACTTGACTGCAAAGTTATCCAATTAGGCATGCTGCCGGCGTTCGATTGCGTTCCTACACACGCCAGCCAAGGCCTAGGGCGATGAGGGTCGGATGGAACTCCACACACCCGCCTGAAACCTGCTTGCCAAAGCACATGATGGAGTGCCGGCCTTCGACCCACATCGCAAAAACTCGTTGTGCCCATGTGCGCCCCGCGCTGTGTGCAGGGCACGCTGGCTGCGGACCTCAAATACCTGACAACGCTGCAGCGGCTGCGTATCGCAAGCAACTCGTAAGTACTGGGCTGGGACGTAACAGGCGGAAGCTAGGCGAGCATTTTCCTGGAGAAAGCATGCTCGTGTGGGCTTCAATGCTGTGGCCTCCCGGAACTGAAGCCCTCCAATACCAACGCCCTATGCTGTAATCTCTCAGGTTCTCCGGCACGTTGCCGCCTGAGTGGAGCGTTCTTACGCAGCTTTCGATGTTGGATGCGAGCAACAATGCAGGGCTGACGGGCACGCTGCCGGTTGCGTACTCAGCGCTGACGGCGCTAAGGAACTTGAACCTGGCCAACGGCCTGGGTTTCTCGGGGACCATCCCATCGGCCTGGAGCAGCATCGGGCTAACGAAGCTGGTCGTGGAGGGGACGGGCGTTTGCGGCGCCATCCCGTCGGGAATACCCAGCGCCAACGTCGTACCCAACCCACTTCCGGCCTGCGCGCCGCCTCCGGCGCCACCTTTTCCGCCAAGTCCAGCCCCGCCCAGCCCGGACCCTCCAAGCCCCCGGCCACCTAGTCCGACGCCGCCATCACCAGTCCCACCCAGCCCGGTGCCGCCCTCACCAGCACCGCCGTCGCCAACGCCGCCTAGCCCCGCTCCGCCATCCCCGGTGCCGCCCAGTCCTCCGCCACAGCCACCCAGTCCTCAGCCTCCAGTGCCCCCTTCACCGGCACCGCCCAGCCCGTCGCCCCCGTCTCCTCCACCCAGCCCTGTGCCCCCATCACCGGCGCCGCCCAGCCCGGCACCACCCAGCCCGGCGCCTCCTCCTCTGCCGCCCAGCCCGGACCCGCCGACTCCGCCGTCTCCTGCCCCGCCCAGCCCGGCGCCCCCTTCGCCGCGGCCGCCCAGCCCAGCGCCCCCCAGCCCCGCACCTCTGGCGCCCCCGCCTAGCCCTGCCCCACCACTGCCGCCCAGCCCTCCGGCCGCGGCGCCGTCTCTGTCGCTGGTGCTTGGCGAGCTGAGCAACCCAGCGCTTCTGGCCGCCAACTGGACGGGCTCGGACCCGTGCGTGGCCAAGTGGATTGGCGTCACTTGCACCGGCAGTGTGGTGACCGCGCTGGACATCCGGGCGCCGTATGTGTCGGGATCTCCGCTGCCGCCGTCGGTGTCATTGCTGACTGGCCTTACGAGTGCGCAGTTTCAGTCCAGCTCATACAGCTCCACGCTGCCGGCTGGCTGGAGCACGCTGACGCGGCTGACCAACCTGAACCTGCAAAGCAACAGCATCACAGGCACGCTGCCTGCATCATGGTCGAACATGGTGGCCATGCGGACGCTGCTGCTGGGCAGCAACCAGTTGGTGGGCAGCATTCCTCTGTCTTGGCCGGCGGGCATGTCCGCGATGAGCCGTCTGAGTGTGGTCAGCAACCTGGCCATGTGCGGCTTCCTGCCGCCTTCGTGGGAGCACGGCACGGTGGTGTCCGTCAGCAACACCAACCTCAACATGTCATGCCCCAGCCCGCCGCCCAGTCCTCCTGCGCCGCCGTCGCCTGCGCCGCCACCGCCCAGCGCGAGCGCGTCTCTGTACGCCGTGCGTCTGGCGATCAGCAACTGGCCCGGCCTGGCTGGCTGGACGTTGGGCAGCGACCCGTGCACGTCCAACGCCGGCGGCCCCTGGGAGGGCGTGGCCTGCACTGGCGGCGTCCCCACGACGCTTGACCTGAGCGGTTACGGCTTCTCGTCAGTGTCGCTGCCGGCGGACCTGGCGTATGTGGACTCGCTGCGTGTGGTGAACCTGGGCAGCAACGTGGACCTGCGCGGGACGCTGCCGGCGTCCTGGTCGGCCCTGTCGCTGCTACAGGAGCTGGATGTGAGCGGCAACAAGCTGACGGGCGCGCTGCCGGACGCGTACTCCCACCTGTCGCTGCTTACGGCTCTGCGTCTGTCCAGCAACCAGTTTGTTGGCACGCTGCCGTCGGCTTGGCGACCTGGCGGCGGCGCGGGCATGGCGTCTCTGTCGACGCTGTCCATAGGCAGCAGCGGTCTGTGTGGTCCTGCCGCGGCGAACTACAGCGGTGTGGCGCTTGTCGGCACGCTGCCTAACTGCGCGCCGCCGCCGTCGCCTCCTTCGCCTGCTCCACCGTCTCCGGCGCCGCCTTCTCCAGCGCCGCCTTCTCCAGCTCCGCCGTCGCCTGCACCACCCAGCCCTGTGCCGCCAAGCCCCGCCCCTCCCTCGCCTGCGCCGCCATCACCGGATCCTCCATCTCCTGCTCCGCCTCCTGTGCCGCCCAGCCCGGAGCCGCCAGTTCCTCCGAGTCCGCGGCCGCCCAGCCCCGCACCGCCCAGCCCGGCACCACCCAGCCCCACGCCACCCAGCCCGGACCCGCCTGGCCCGCGGCCGCCCAGCCCCGCGCCGCCCAGGCCCGCGCCGCCCGCTCCGCCCACTGCAGCCAACGCGCTGCTGCAGGTCAAATACGAGCTGGGCAACTCCACGGCGCTCAGCACGTGGGACGACGTGTTACATCCGAACCCATGCACCAGCTGGTACGGCGTCAGCTGCGACGGCAGCGGCAACGTGGTGGACCTGAGCCTGCCGTCCACCTCGCCGCGGCTGGCTGGCCCCCTGCCGGCCAGCCTGGTGCAAGTGCGCACGCTGCGCTCAGTGACGTTGAGCGGCAACACGCTGACGGGCACGCTTCCGGACTCGTACTCCCAGATGACGCAGCTGGAGGTTTTCAACGTAGCTGGCAACCAGTTGACGGGTCTGTTACCGGCATCATGGGCAGCACTCCAGCTACTTCAGGAGCTGGACTTGTCGGGCAACAACTTTGCGAGCTTTATTCCTCCCGCATGGCCTGGCGGGATGACTGCGCTTGTGTACATTTCCTTTGCCGGCAACAGCCTCCTTTGCGGTTTCCTTCCAGCTCCGTGGACGGAGGGCAACCCCGCGTACAGCTCGGCGTCTTTGTCTACGCCGTGCCCATCGCCGCCGTCGCCGCCGCCGCGGCCTCCCTCACCGGCGCCGCCTTCGCCTGCACCACCATCATTTGGCAACGCGCTTGCGGGTCTCAGGTTAACGATCAGCCCGTGGCCTGCGTCGATTCTGGGCTGGAACACCAGCAGCGACCCCTGCACGGCTGCGTGGACAGGTGCGAAGAACCCACGGAGGGCATAGCGACGTTTTGCGTCTGTTTACTCACCGCCTTTACCTGCTGACGTACCGGTTTTCACATGGCCCGTTTGACATTCTGTGCACAGGTGTTTCCTGCACGGCCGGGCAACCCTCCGGTGTTCTGTTGCTGCAGCGCGGGTTGACTGGCTCCTTGCCGAGCTCGTGGCTGTATGTGACGAGCCTGACCAGCATCCGCATGAACAACAACAGCCTGAGTGGGACGCTACCGCGGCAGTGGGCGGGGTTGATCGGGCTGGCTCGCCTGGAGCTACTGGGCAACGCTTTCTCGGGCCAGCTGCCTGCCGAGTGGTCCACGCTTACTAATCTTCGCACCTTGGACCTGGGTGGGAACGGCCTGACGGGGCCTGTCCCATCTACATGGAGCGCCCTGACACAGACTACTCGCATTCAGGTGAGGGCCGTCGTTTACCAGCATAGTGCAGCTGCATCGAGCGACCTGGTTGGGGTAAATATCAAGTAGTCAGAACACGATGCTTTTTGATATGTGCCGGCCGCCTCGTAAGTTTCCATGTGACCCCATCTGCCTGCAGCTGAGCGACAACACAATGTGTGGTGCCCTGCCGGCGACTACCGCAGCGAACTTTGTGTACAATGGGACAACCATACCTTCACCTTGTCCTAGCCCGCCGCCACCACCCTCGCCTCCGCTGCCGCCAGTACCACCGCCACCGCTGCCCTCTCATCCACCATCCCCGCAACCACCCAGTCCCAACCCGCCGTCGCCTATTCCTCCCAGCCCGTCCCCGCCTGTACCGCCGTCTCCGGTACCACCCGTACCTCCCACCCCGCATCCGCCGAGTCCGATGCCACCCAGCCCCGCGCCACCATCGCCCGAGCCGCCTGCTCCACTCCCACCCCCGTCTCCTGCACCGCCTTCTCCGGACCCACCTTCACCGTCGCCACCAGCGCCGCCTGTACCGCCGTCACCTATGCCACCTTCCCCTACGCCTCCATCTCCAGATCCTCCGCAGCCGCCGTCTCCTGCACCGCCTGTTCCGCCATCGCCCGTGCCTCCCAGCCCGACACCGCCCAGCCCAGTTCCACCATTACCGCCGAGCCCGGCGCCTCCACAGCCGCCTTCCCCAGCGCCGCCCAGCCCTGTACCGCCGAGCCCGGTGCCGCCGTCCCCTGCGCCACCAAGTCCGGACCCTCCCTCTCCTTTGCCGCCACCTTCGCCGGCGCCTCCTAGCCCCAGCCCTCCTAGCCCGGCGCCGCCAAGCCCAAATCCGCCGGCGCCTGAACCGCCCAGCCCAGTACCACCTGCATCACCCGTACCGCCCAGCCCGCGGCCGCCCAGCCCCGCGCCGCCCAGCCCGGCGCCGCCCGCTCCGCCCACTGCAGCCAACGCGCTGCTGCAGGTCAAATACGAGCTGGGCAACTCCACGGCGCTCAGCACGTGGGACGACGTGATGCATCCGAACCCATGCACCAGCTGGTACGGCGTCAGCTGCGACGGCAGCGGCAACGTGGTGGACCTGAGCCTGCCGTCCACCTCGCCGCGGCTGGCTGGCCCCCTGCCGGCCAGCCTGGTGCAAGTGCGCACGCTGCGCTCAGTGACGTTGAGCGGCAACACGCTGACGGGCACGCTTCCGGACTCGTACTCCCAGATGACGCAGCTGGAGTACGTCAGCGTGGCCAACAACGGGCCGGGCCTCGGCGGCCTGCTGCCTGTGTCTTGGTCCGCGCTGACGCGTCTGACGGAGCTGGACCTGTCGGGCAACGGCTTCTACTCGACCATTCCGGCCGCCTGGGCTGGTCCTGGCGGCATGGGCGCGCTGCAGCTTTTGTGGCTGGACAACAACGGCGCACTGTGTGGCAGCATCCCCACGCCGTGGGCTGCTGGCAGTCCGGTGACGAGCAGCGGCACGCAGATTGGTCTGGCGTGCCCGTCCCCGCCGTCTCCGCCTCCTGTGCCTCCCAGCCCTGCGCCTCCCAGCCCTGCCCCTCCGTCGCCGGCGCCTCCGTCTCCACCTCCGCCTTCGTTTGGCTATGCGCTTGCGGACCTGCGGGTGACGGCCAGTCCGTTGCCGGCTGCGATTCTGGGCTGGAACACCAGCAGCGACCCCTGCACGGCTGCGTGGACGGGCGTGTCGTGCACGGCAGGACAGCCCACCACGGTGGTGCTGAACCAGCGCAACCTCACGGGCTCCTTGCCGGAGTCGTGGGCGTTCGTGTCCAGCCTGAGCACCATTCGCGCCACCAACAACAGCCTGACGGGCACGTTACCGCGGTCGTGGAGTGTCCTGACGTCTCTGACTCGCCTGGAGCTGCTGGGCAACCGGTACTCTGGCCAGCTGCCTGCCGAGTGGTCTACGCTGAGCAACCTGCGCACGCTGGACCTGAGCGGGAATCTGTTGACCGGGCCTGTTCCCTCTGGCTGGAGCGTGCTGACGGGTCTGTTCCGCGTGGACCTCAGTGGTAACTCGCTGATGTGCGGCCCGGTGCCGTCTGCGGTGTATGTGTACAACGGCACGCAGATTCCGGCGACGTGTCCCAGCCCGCCGCCTCCGCCTACGCCTCCCAGCCCGCCTCCGTCGCCTGTGCCGCCCAGCCCAGCGCCTCCGAGCCCTGCGCCGCCTGTTCCTCCCAGCCCTGCGCCTCCTGTGCCGCCTTCTCCGGAGCCGCCCAGCCCAGCGCCCCCGAGCCCTGCGCCGCCTGTTCCTCCCAGCCCTGCGCCTCCAGCGCCCCCTTCACCTGCACCGCCCAGCCCAGAGCCACCGTCACCGGCACCTCCGGTACCGCCGAGCCCTGCGCCTCCTGTTCCGCCGTCTCCAGCGCCCCCTTCACCTGCACCGCCCAGCCCGGAGCCGCCAGCGCCATCTCCTCCGCCCTCACCGGCGCCCCCTTCGCCCGTGCCGCCCAGCCCGGCGCCGCCTGTACCGCCCAGCCCGGCACCACCCAGCCCCACGCCACCCAGCCCGGACCCGCCTAGCCCGCGGCCGCCCAGCCCCGCGCCGCCCAGCCCGGCGCCGCCCGCTCCGCCCACTGCAGCCAACGCGCTGCTGCAGGTCAAATACGAGCTGGGCAACTCCACGGCGCTCAGCACGTGGGACGACGTGATGCATCCGAACCCATGCACCAGCTGGTACGGCGTCAGCTGCGACGGCAGCGGCAACGTGGTGGACCTGAGCCTGCCGTCCACCTCGCCGCGGCTGGCTGGCCCCCTGCCGGCCAGCCTGGTGCAAGTGCGCACGCTGCGCTCAGTGACGTTGAGCGGCAACACGCTGACGGGCACGCTTCCGGACTCGTACTCCCAGATGACGCAGCTGGAGTACGTCAGCGTGGCCAACAACGGGCCGGGCCTCGGCGGCCTGCTGCCTGTGTCTTGGTCCGCGCTGACGCGTCTGACGGAGCTGGACCTGTCGGGCAACGGCTTCTACTCGACCATTCCGGCCGCCTGGGCTGGTCCTGGCGGCATGGGCGCGCTGCAGCTCCTGTGGCTGGACAACAACGGCGCACTGTGTGGCAGCATCCCCACGCCGTGGGCTGCTGGCAGTCCGGTGACGAGCAGCGGCACGCAGGTTGGTCTGGCGTGCCCGTCCCCGCCGTCTCCGCCTCCTGTGCCTCCCAGCCCTGCGCCTCCCAGCCCTGCCCCTCCGTCGCCGGCGCCTCCGTCTCCACCTCCGCCTTCGTTTGGCTATGCGCTTGCGGACCTGCGGGTGACGGCCAGTCCGTTGCCGGCTGCGATTCTGGGCTGGAACACCAGCAGCGACCCCTGTACGGCTGCGTGGACGGGCGTGTCGTGCACGGCAGGACAGCCCACCACGGTGGTGCTGAACCAGCGCAACCTCACGGGCTCCTTGCCGGAGTCGTGGGCGTTCGTGTCCAGCCTGAGCACCATTCGCGCCACCAACAACAGCCTGACGGGCACGTTACCGCGGTCGTGGAGTGTCCTGACGTCTCTGACTCGCCTGGAGCTGCTGGGCAACCGGTACTCTGGCCAGCTGCCTGCCGAGTGGTCTGCGCTGAGCAACCTGCGCACGCTGGACCTGAGTGGGAATCTGTTGACCGGGCCTGTTCCCTCTGGCTGGAGCGTGCTGACGGGTCTGTTCCGCGTGGACCTCAGTGGCAACTCGCTGATGTGCGGCCCGGTGCCGTCTGCGGTGTATGTGTACAACGGCACGCAGATTCCGGCGACGTGTCCCAGCCCGCCGCCTCCGCCTACGCCTCCCAGCCCGCCTCCGTCGCCTGTGCCGCCCAGCCCAGCGCCTCCGAGCCCTGCGCCGCCTGTTCCTCCCAGCCCTGCGCCTCCTGTGCCGCCTTCTCCGGAGCCGCCCAGCCCAGCGCCCCCGAGCCCTGCGCCGCCTGTTCCTCCCAGCCCTGCGCCTCCAGCGCCCCCTTCACCTGCACCGCCCAGCCCAGAGCCACCGTCACCGGCACCTCCGGTACCGCCGAGCCCTGCGCCTCCTGTGCCGCCGTCTCCAGCGCCCCCGTCACCTGCACCGCCCAGCCCAGAGCCGCCGTCCCCCATGCCGCCCAGCCCGGAGCCGCCAGCGCCATCTCCTCCGCCCTCACCGGCGCCCCCTTCGCCCGTGCCGCCCAGCCCCGCGCCGCCTGTACCGCCCAGCCCGGCACCACCCAGCCCCACGCCACCCAGGCCGGACCCGCCTAGCCCGCGGCCGCCCAGCCCCGCGCCGCCCAGCCCGGCGCCGCCCGCTCCGCCCACTGCAGCCAACGCGCTGCTGCAGGTCAAATACGAGCTGGGCAACTCCACGGCGCTCAGCACGTGGGACGACGTGATGCATCCGAACCCATGCACCAGCTGGTACGGCGTCAGCTGCGACGGCAGCGGCAACGTGGTGGACCTGAGCCTGCCGTCCACCTCGCCGCGGCTGGCTGGCCCCCTGCCGGCCAGCCTGGTGCAAGTGCGCACGCTGCGCTCAGTGACGTTGAGCGGCAACACGCTGACGGGCACGCTTCCGGACTCGTACTCCCAGATGACGCAGCTGGAGTACGTCAGCGTGGCCAACAACGGGCCGGGCCTCGGCGGCCTGCTGCCTGTGTCTTGGTCCGCGCTGACGCGTCTGACGGAGCTGGACCTGTCGGGCAACGGCTTCTACTCGACCATTCCGGCCGCCTGGGCTGGTCCTGGCGGCATGGGCGCGCTGCAGCTTCTGTGGCTGGACAACAACGGCGCACTGTGTGGCAGCATCCCCACGCCGTGGGCTGCTGGCAGTCCGGTGACGAGCAGCGGCACGCAGGTTGGTCTGGCGTGCCCGTCCCCGCCGTCTCCGCCTCCTGTGCCTCCCAGCCCTGCGCCTCCCAGCCCTGCCCCTCCGTCGCCGGCGCCTCCGTCTCCACCTCCGCCTTCGTTTGGCTATGCGCTTGCGGACCTGCGGGTGACGGCCAGTCCGTTGCCGGCTGCGATTCTGGGCTGGAACACCAGCAGCGACCCCTGTACGGCTGCGTGGACGGGCGTGTCGTGCACGGCAGGACAGCCCACCACGGTGGTGCTGAACCAGCGCAACCTCACGGGCTCCTTGCCGGAGTCGTGGGCGTTCGTGTCCAGCCTGAGCACCATTCGCGCCACCAACAACAGCCTGACGGGCACGTTACCGCGGTCGTGGAGTGTCCTGACGTCTCTGACTCGCCTGGAGCTGCTGGGCAACCGGTACTCTGGCCAGCTGCCTGCCGAGTGGTCTGCGCTGAGCAACCTGCGCACGCTGGACCTGAGCGGGAATCTGCTGACCGGGCCTGTTCCATCTGGCTGGAGCGTGCTGACGGGTCTGTTCCGCGTGGACCTCAGTGGCAACTCGCTGATGTGCGGCGCGGTGCCGTCTGCGGTGTATGTGTACAACGGCACGCAGATTCCGGCGACGTGTCCCAGCCCGCCGCCTCCGCCTACGCCTCCCAGCCCACCTCCGTCGCCTGTGCCGCCCAGCCCAGCGCCCCCGAGCCCTGCGCCGCCTGTTCCTCCCAGCCCTGCGCCTCCAGCGCCCCCTTCACCTGCACCGCCCAGCCCAGAGCCACCGTCACCGGCACCTCCGGTACCGCCGAGCCCTGCGCCTCCTGTGCCGCCGTCTCCAGCGCCCCCTTCACCTGCACCGCCCAGCCCAGAGCCGCCGTCCCCCATGCCGCCCAGCCCGGAGCCGCCAGCGCCATCTCCTCCGCCCTCACCGGCGCCCCCTTCGCCCGTGCCGCCCAGCCCCGCGCCGCCTGTACCGCCCAGCCCGGCACCACCCAGCCCCACGCCACCCAGCCCGGACCCGCCTAGCCCGCGGCCGCCCAGCCCCGCGCCGCCCAGCCCGGCGCCGCCCGCTCCGCCCACTGCAGCCAACGCGCTGCTGCAGGTCAAATACGAGCTGGGCAACTCCACGGCGCTCAGCACATGGGACGACGTGATGCATCCGAACCCATGCACCAGCTGGTACGGCGTCAGCTGCGACGGCAGCGGCAACGTGGTGGACCTGAGCCTGCCGTCCACCTCGCCGCGGCTGGCTGGCCCCCTGCCGGCCAGCCTGGTGCAAGTGCGCACGCTGCGCTCAGTGACGTTGAGCGGCAACACGCTGACGGGCACGCTTCCGGACTCGTACTCCCAGATGACGCAGCTGGAGTACGTCAGCGTGGCCAACAACGGGCCGGGCCTCGGCGGCCTGCTGCCTGTGTCTTGGTCCGCGCTGACGCGTCTGACGGAGCTGGACCTGTCGGGCAACGGCTTCTACTCGACCATTCCGGCCGCCTGGGCTGGTCCTGGCGGCATGGGCGCGCTGCAGCTCCTGTGGCTGGACAATAACGGCGCACTGTGTGGCAGCATCCCCACGCCGTGGGCTGCTGGCAGTCCGGTGACGAGCAGCGGCACGCAGGTTGGTCTGGCGTGCCCGTCCCCGCCGTCTCCGCCTCCTGTGCCTCCCAGCCCTGCGCCTCCCAGCCCTGCCCCTCCATCGCCGGCGCCTCCGTCTCCACCTCCGCCTTCGTTTGGCTATGCGCTTGCGGACCTGCGGGTGACGGCCAGTCCGTTGCCGGCTGCGATTCTGGGCTGGAACACCAGCAGCGACCCCTGCACGGCTGCGTGGACGGGCGTGTCGTGCACGGCAGGACAGCCCACCACGGTGGTGCTGAACCAGCGCAACCTCACGGGCTCCTTGCCGGAGTCGTGGGCGTTCGTGTCCAGCCTGAGCACCATTCGCGCCACCAACAACAGCCTGACGGGCACGTTACCGCGGTCGTGGAGTGTCCTGACGTCTCTGACTCGCCTGGAGCTGCTGGGCAACCGGTACTCTGGCCAGCTGCCTGCCGAGTGGTCTGCGCTGAGCAACCTGCGCACGCTGGACTTGAGCGGGAATCTGCTAACCGGGCCTGTTCCCTCTGGCTGGAGCGTGCTGACGGGTCTGTTCCGTGTGGACCTCAGCGGCAACTCGCTGATGTGCGGCGCGGTGCCGTCTGCGGTGTATGTGTACAACGGCACGCAGATTCCGGCGACGTGTCCCAGCCCGCCGCCTCCGCCTACGCCTCCCAGCCCGCCTCCTTCGCCTGTGCCGCCCAGCCCCGAGCCTCCGAGCCCTGCGCCGCCAAGCCCAGAGCCGCCATCACCTCGTCCACCATCGCCATCTCCTCCGCCCTCACCTGCGCCCCCTTCACCTGTGCCGCCCAGCCCCGCGCCGCCTGTACCGCCCAGCCCGGCACCACCGAGCCCCACGCCACCCAGCCCGGACCCGCCTAGCCCGCGGCCGCCCAGCCCCGCGCCGCCCAGCCCGGCGCCGCCCGCTCCGCCCACTGCAGCCAACGCGCTGCTGCAGGTCAAGTACGAGCTGGGCAACTCCACGGCGCTCAGCACGTGGGACGACGTGTTACATCCGAACCCATGCACCAGCTGGTACGGCGTCAGCTGCGACGGCAGCGGCAACGTGGTGGACCTGAGCCTGCCGTCCACCTCGCCGCGGCTGGCTGGCCCCCTGCCGGCCAGCCTTGTGCAAGTGCGCACACTCAAGTCCATCGACCTGAGCGGCAACACGCTGACTGGCACGCTCTTGGACGTTTACTCTCAGATGACACAGCTGGAGGCCATTAGTGTTGCCAGCAACTTGCTTTCGGGCGTGTTGCCGTTGTCTTGGTCGGAGCTCCGCAGCCTGCGTAGCCTGGACCTTGGGACGAATCCTCAGCTTGTCAGCACCGTCCCTGTGGCATGGCCAGCCGGAATGACGGCGCTGACGCTCTTGGTCCTCCGCAACAACCCGAACCTGTGTGGGTCGTTACCTGGAACTTGGGTTGTGAACAACCCAGTGGTGACAACAGGATCATCGCTTGGCACCCCGTGCCCCTCTCCGCCCTCACCTCCGCCAGCTCCTCCCAGCCCGTTCCCGCCCTCCCCTACACCTCCCTCGCCCGAACCGCCCTCACCGCCGCCGCCTTCATCCGGCAATGCGCTGGCAGACCTGCGGCTGACGGTGAGCGCATGGCCGGCGACAATGGCTGGCTGGAACTCGACATCGGATCCTTGCATAGCTGCATGGACCGGAGTGACCTGCACGGCCGGCCAACCCACGTCAGTCCAACTGCCCTTCCAAGGCCTGAACGGTTCGCTGCCGTCCACCTGGAGCTTCGTGACCAGCTTGCAGAGCGTGGTCCTGGGCGGTGGCACCAACACCCTGCGTGGCACGCTGCATGCGGCCTGGTCGTCGCTGCTGGCCCTGACACGATTGGACGTTGTTGGGCAGAGCTTCACCGGCCCGCTGCCGCCCGAGTGGTCAGTTCTGACGGCTCTCCGCAGCTTGGGCCTGTCCGCTAACCAGCTGACGTCCAGTGTGCCTGCGGCATGGAGCGTGCTGACGGCTCTGACTCGCGTGGAGCTTTCAAACAACACACTCATGTGCGGCCCGGTGCCATCAGCTGCTTACATCTACAACAACACGCTGATCCCGGGCCCCTGCCCGAGTCCTCCTCCCCCGCCATCTCCACCCCAGCCGCCAAGCCCTGTCCCGCCGTCGCCGCCACCGCCTCCTTCGCCTGCGCCTCCCAGCCCAGAGCCGCCGAGCCCAGTTCCGCCGTCACCCGTGCCACCCAGCCCAGCGCCGCCGGTGCCTCCAAGCCCAGCGCCGCCGCTACCTCCCAGTCCAGTGCCGCCCAGCCCAGTCCCACCTAGCCCGGAGCCGCCGAGCCCAAGACCGCCCGCACCGCCCTCGTTCGCGGACGCCCTGTACGCCGTAAAGAACGAGCTGTCGAACCACACGGTGCTGGCCAACTGGACCGTGGGCACGCACCCATGCATTGACAGCTGGACAGGTGGGTTGTGGGCCGCTGCCCCGAGTCTGTGAGTTGTAATCTCAGCACGGTGCGGCCAGCACTAAACCACAGCCCCGCGCTCCCCTTTGGCATCCCCCGTGTAACACCGTGCATGTCCTTTCCCTGCACACAGGCGTGCAATGCACCGGCACGGACGTGACGGGCATCTCGCTGCAGTACGTCAGCCCGTCCTTCAACGCGCCGGTGCCGCGGCTGCTGTACCAGGTGCCCACGCTGCGTGTCATCAACTTCGTGGGCTCCGGCCTGACAGGTGCGTACAGGCTGGACGGCGTGCCTGGGCGTGGGGCCACGCGTTGCATACCAAGCACGGGCATTTACATGGTTCCGAGTCCATGTGGCCCCACTAACTGCATTGGAGTCCAGCGACAACCGTATACCGCGTTGACCACATGCTGATGCGCCCGTTGTGTTCTTATCAATTGCAGGCACACTGCCGCCCGAGTGGTCTATACTGACCAACCTCGTATCCATCCAGCTGACGTCGCCGAACAGCATCCAGGGCCCTCTGCCTGTTGGCTACTCGGCGCTGACGCTGCTGTCATCCTTAAACTTGGTGCGTGCTCGCTCTTGCCACACCTTTCTGCATGCACATGCGACCCAATGCTTCACGGTCCTGTTGTCCCGTAATCGTTCCATCACGACCCGTTTGCCTTTGGTTACCCGTCCTTGCAGGCCGGAAACCAGCTGACCACCACGATCCCGCCCCAGTACTCGGTACGTACCAATGTGCTCGGCGGGGGAGTTTAGAATGTCTGCACAGGCGTGTCGCAACGGGCCTTATGCCCTAGGTGCCGAAACATGCTTTCCTGACATGTCGGACCCTTCGCTCGGCTATGCAGGTCTTGACGGCGCTGACGCGCCTCAACGTGGCCAGCAACGCCGCCATGTGCGGACCGCTGCCGCCCGTCATCTCAGTCAAGGTGGTCGCCACCGGCACCAACGTGGGTCTGCCCTGCCCCGCGCCGCCACTGCCGCCCTCGCCGCCGCCGCAGCCCCCGCTGCCGCCCTCGCCCATCCCGCCGCTGCCGCCCGCGCCGCCCAGCGCGCAGCCGGTGCTGCTGCTTGTAAAGCAGGCCGTCACCTCGCCTTGGCCGTACGCGGACTGGGTGGCGGGCACGGATCCTTGCGCGGTCGGCGCGAACTGGAACGGCGTCACGTGCCCGGTTGGACTGGTTGAGCAGCTGGACTTGTCGTACCTGAACCTGGTACGTATGGCCATCGCTTTATCTGTTCGCTTGTTTTGGGGCCGTGGTGATAGGACTCGGGATCCTGTTGTACCGAGCATCGGCTTGCTTGGCTACATGCACAGCTCACTCGGCTGCACCCGGGTCTTGCAGGTCGGTTCTCTTGCTCAAGACCTGCGCTTCCTCACCAGCCTCAAGTCCCTTGACTTCTCCGTGAACCAGTTCAGCGGCGCGCTGCCGTGGGAGTATGCCAACCTGAACCAGCTCAGGTGAGCATTCGGCATGGTTGGATGCGGTAGTTGTTGGGGCAACGCGGACGATGCCGTGTGGCGCGTCCTCTGCTCACATACTTGTGGCTCTTGCACCGCCTTACCAAAATGCGCACTGTACCCCCGCCACGGCGGCCACCTTGCACCATCCGCATTTCCTTGCAGCGTGCTGCGGCTCGGCAACAACTCCTTCTCCGGCTACATGCCGCCCGAGTGGTCGTCGCTGACAAACCTGATGGAGCTGGACCTAAAGGGCAACCAGCTCATCTCCACCATCCCGCCCGCCTGGAGCACACTCACGAAGCTCACACGCCTGGACCTGTCCGGCAACCCGCTGGCTTGCGGCGCGGCACCGCCCGCCATTGCCGCCGTGGTGGTGCCGAACCTGCTGGCGAACTGCCCGCCGCCACCCTTCCCACCGAGCCCTACGCCTCCCAGCCCGGAGCCACCATCACCGTCACCGCCGGCGCCGCCAAGCCCCGAGCCGCCCATGCCGCCGAGCCCCGTGCCGCCGAGCCCCGAGCCGCCAAGCCCGGTGCCGCCAAGCCCGGCGCCGCCAAGCCCGCATCCACCCAGCCCGGTTCCGCCAAGCCCCATGCCACCAAGTCCGGCGCCTCCTAGTCCGGACCCACCCAGCCCGATGCCGCCTAGCCCGCTGCCCCCGTCGCCCTCCCCTCCGATGCCACCCAGTCCGGTACCTCCGTCGCCGCCGCCGCCCACGCCGCCATCTCCTCCCCCGAGCCCTGAGCCGCCTTCGCCCACGCCGCCTTCGCCTATGCCGCCTTCACCCGTACCGCCTGATCCGCCCGCGCCCCCGCCCGCGCCGCCTTCACCTCCCAGTCCGGCACCGCCTGACCCACCCTCGCCCCCGCCGCCTCCCTCACCAAACCCGCCAAGCCCGCCGCCGCGCACGCCGCCCAACGCGCCGCCGCCGCCGCCGCCCAGCCCGCCGCCCTTCCCGCCCGAGGCCGTCCGCCCCACCATATCCATGTTCGTATCCTTCCCGAGCATGGATTGCAACGAACTGAGCGACGACCCCTTCCTGGAGCAGCAGGTCAACAACGAGGTGCGCGCCGCGCTGGGCGCGTCACTGGGCGTGGATAGCTCCTCCGTCGCCATCCTGCAGATGGTGTGCGGCGCCAGCGGCGGCGGTGGCGTCACCGCCACCGGAACCACCGTTCGGCGACGGCAGCTGCTGACGGCGGCGCTTGAAGCCGCAGCAACGGCTGCGTTAGAGGCAAGCGCCAGCGAGGCGCCGCCACCGCGGCCCAACTCCGGCGCGCCCGCGCCGGATGAGGACCGGCTGCTACTCGTCAGCTCAGCCGCCGATGGCTCCTCCTCGTCTTCGTCCACCGGCGCCGCAGCCCTGTACGAGGACTACGTCTACACGGAGATGGAGGCGCTGGCGCAGACGCCCGAGCCCCGCGTGCTCATGGCGCAGCAGGCCTACGCCTCCGCGGCGGGCATCACCTCCGACCCCGCCTCCGCGCGCGACGGCCAGGCGCCGGCGCCCTACGCCGCCGCCACGGGCATCGCCGTCTTCGACGAGTGCTCCGACGAGCCGCCGGGCCAGTGCGGCCATCGCCAGCCGTCATCGGAGGCTGACGGCGCCATGGGGCCGCAGCCCTCGCCCGCCCCTGGCACAGACCCTGACCACTGGCAGCGCGCGGGCCGGCCCGCACCGGGCGGCGCGGCTGCCGGTGCGCACGGCGGGCGCCGCTGGCGGCGCCGCATGGCGGCGGTGGCCAACCCCTCCGGCGTGACGCTGGAGCTTGCGGCGATGCTGCCCAAGACGGCCACGCAAGCCAGCATCGACCTGCTGATGGCCAAGATCAACGCCGCGCCCGAGGACGTGACGTGGCTCTTCTCCGCCAGTTCCATGCTGGTGCAGTACGGCACGCCGCGCGTGTCGGCTGTAGCGTTCGACGTGCGCGCCAGCCTGTTCTCCGACAGCCGGCCCTGCGACAAGCGCCCCGCGCTTGCGGGCTACGCCCCCGCCTTCGTGAGCCGCTACGAGTTCGCGGTGCTGCTGCGCTTCGCCGCGCCGTTCAACTTCACGGCCTGCGGCGCCAACTACGGCTGTGTGCTGGGCGTGAGCAAGCGCGGGCTGGTGGCGGAGGGCTCGCTGAGGCCGCTGGACTCGCAGGGGTCCACGTACCGCCTCAAGGTGACGGTGCTGTCGGAAGGCACGCTGGAGCTGGTACTCCGCGACGACCCATGCGACCCCACCACGCGCGCCGCCTACCTTATCGTCACCGTGGATTTCACCAACCCCCAAGCCGTGCTAACGCTGGCGACGGCGCCCACGATGTCCAACGCGACCTTCCTGGTGCACGCCGACTTCACGGAGCCGGTGCAGCCCATCCTGCCATCCGACATCGCGGCGATTGACTGCCGCGTCGCCAGCGTTCAGCTGCTGACCCCCACACGCATGCTGCTGGTTGTGGAGGGCCAGACCGGCGCCACCGCCAAGGTCCAGCTGTCCAGTTTCGCCTTCGCCGACCGCTCAGGTGCGTGTTGGACCCAGACTCCCACCTTGGCTAGCCAGATAGCTTGGCAAGTGCTTTGCTTATGTTGTGTTGCGCGGCGCAAACCGGCACGGCGCGCCAGTACGGCAGCCAGCACCACAACGCCGCTTTAGAGTAACCCACCTGGCGGTCCCCACATCCTTGCAGGTAACCCCGGTGTGCCGTCCAACCGGCTGGAGGTGGTGGTGCCCTCGCAAGCTGTGGCGTTGGTGGCGGACATTAGCCACTACGCCACCATGGCCGTGATGGGTGCCTCCGCGGTCAGCTGCGGCGCCACTGCGCTGCTTGCACCCGGCTGGCGCAGCATCGCGTGCGTGGGCGGCCTGCTGCGGTCGCTGGGCCACCTGCAGGTAGGTTCGTTGAGTGACCTCGTCCAACGGTAACCTTTGCAGCTTGGTCAATTCCGTCCAAGTCACGGTGGCGCAAATGCCGGCATGCGGGGCCAGCATGTCTGGTCGCTGTGTGGCTGGCCCTGCCGTACCTGGCCCCCTTGCTGCGCGTAACCCGTGCTGGTGCTGCCGATGCTTCACCGTGCGCGCAGGTGCTTTCGTACACCGAGTCGCTGGCCTTCCGTACGCCCGACGCCTACAAGAAGGCCGCCAGCGCGTCCGAGTGGTCGCAGTTGGCCTGGCTGCCGGCGTCCGCCACCTCCTGGAGCGAGTCCTTCAGCAAGCAGCTGGGCCGCCTCACGTCCGCCGTGCCACCGCCGCCTCCCCCCAGGCTGCAGGTAGGGGGCGCCGCACTCATCGGGCCGTCGCCCACGACTTGCTGTGCCGGTACCGAGCAATGGCCCAGCCCCAGCGCCCAGGCCCTAGCCTCCTCACGCGCACCATCAGCCCTGGCTCATAAATCAACGCCCGCCTTCCCCCCGCAGAGCTTCAGCGGCACGCTGGAGACGTACATCGTGGACTCGGGTTTGGTGTCCGCAACGCCATACCTCACCTACGCCGCTGTCGCCGCGCCCGACGCAACGGACGTGCAGGCCGTGTCCTCGCTGACACGCTACGCCGACGGCCTAGTGTACAACGTCACGCAGCTGCCGGACATGCGGCCGCCGGTGCGCGAGGCGTGGTCTGACATCGTGGCCACCGCCATCGTCTCCGGCGCCGTGCTGGCCGCGGCGGTGTTGGTGCACCTAGGTGAGCATCGGGCACCGCTAGCGCTGGCAGATATCACTGATGTGCGCTGCCGGTTTGCCGCTGCTTACAACAGGAGTCCTTATCTAGATGACAAGTAAATCTCACATTCGCACCTCCGCAGTCCTGGTTTGCTCCACCGACCGCGACATGCGGCTGCTGGGCTACTCCTTCTACGCCGCCTGGCCCAAGCTGTTTCTCATCGGCCTGGTCGCCGTCACGCCGCCGCTGGTGTATGGCTCCTTCCGCGTGCTCAGCTATGAGACGGTGGGCGGAGCCGCGCCGCCCATTGCTGTGTTTCTGCTTCTGGCGCTGGCGGTGGGCGCGGCGCTGCTGGTGGTGGCTTGGCTCATGGTTGTGGCGCTGACGCGCGCCCCCAAGAAGGTAGGTGCCCGGTGGGAAGCAATTGGCAGTCGATGGGCGCGTGATAGAAGCAAAATACAAACTCTATTTGGGACAGGGCTGACCCTGGTGATGCCGTCTCTCCACCCCCTCGTTATCTGCAGCTGCCGGTGCAGCCGGAGAAGCCAGATCCGCAGTGGGCGGAGGGCGCACCGCGCTCGCGTGGCGCCGCCGCGGCCACACCACGCACGCCACGGAACCAGGTGGCCCCGGCGCCCATGTCGCCGCCGCCGCCACAAAACGGCGCGCAGAACATCCTAGTCAACCAGCAGCAGCCGCAGCTCCAGCCTGGCATGGCGCCGCAGGACCCCCACCAGCTGTTCATGCCGCGCGGAACGCCCATAGCGGCTGGCCGCCCGATGGCCGTGCAGGCGGCACCGCTGCCGCTCATGGAGATGGACCCAGCGCCGCCGGCCATGCCCGGTGCCATGCTGCCGCCGCCGCCGATGCCGTGGCACATGCCCATTCGGCCGCCACAGCTGATGGGCTACGTGCCGCAGTACGCCACCGGCCCGCGCCCGGCGCCCATAGTCATGCCCGCACCACCGTACGCGCCGATGCCGCCGCCGCCCGCACCGCCGCCGGCTGCGCCGCCGCCGCTGCTGGCATCACTGTTCGGCCGGTGGCGCGGCCAGCCGGTGGCGGGGGCAGCATCTACCGGGGCCGCTGGCCCGCTGGCCGAGGCTCACGAGCAGCCGGAAATGCATCGGCAGCAAGAGAAGCATCCTCAAGGAACATCTGCGCAGGAAGGGGGCGGCCGTCGGCAGCTGCTGCGCAACCGCTCCAAGTCGTGGAGCTCCCGGAGCCCGCGCAGTCCCGCAACGGCGGGCCCCGTCGGCGAGGTGGCCGAGTCGGGCGAGCCCGCCGCAGGCAGAACCTCGCCCGCTGAGCCCGCGGTGGGCTCCAAGCGCCGCCCGTGCCCTCTGGAGGAGCACGATGCCGGTGGTGCTTCTGACGACGCCGGTGGCGACAACTCGCCTCTCCAGGGCCTGCGCACCGACTCGGCTCGCCGCGCCGCCGCCATCGAGCGGCTGTCGCCGCGGGGGCTGCTGGCGCGCCAGGCCCGCAGCTCCTGCCCTGGCCCGTTGCTGCTGGGCGCTGCGTCGGTTCCGGTTGAGGAGCAGGCCGCTGTGCCTGCGGCCGCCGTTGCAGTTGGCGCGGCGACGCAGAGCAGCGGCGGCGACACGGGTTCGCCTCGCTCGCCTCGCATGCGGCAGCCGGTGCTGGCCATGGCACGCCCCGGCTCCAGCGCTGGCGAGATATCACCCGCGTCGGGCTCCGCGCCGGCGGCTGCGTACATGCCCAACGCGCCCATGCTGCTGGGTGGCGCCGCCGCACGTGCGCTGGCCAGCTCGCGCGCGCGTGTCTCCCTGTCGCAGGAGGTGGGCGCCGGCTCCGGCAGCGGCCCAGCCAGCCGCCTTGCAGAGATCCTAGCCACGCCGCCACGCCGCAGTGGTGCTGGCGGCCGGGGCAGCGACGCCGGCGGCTCAGCTGGGCCGTCGCGACTGCGCGCCGAGGCGTTGTCTCAGCCCGCGCCGCGCGGCCGCTTCAGCATGATGCCGCCGGTGCCGCCCTCGCACGGCCGCAACGCATCCTCCGCTCGCTCTGAGGCAAGCATCGACGACGCTATGACCTCAGCGCGCGTGGGCACGGCCCGCCTGGGCGCTGGCCCCGCCGGCGCCTCAGGCGCCGGTGGTATGGAGGGCACCAGCGGCGGCGGCGCGCGCTCCTCCGCTGGCAACACCACCTGGTTCGACATTGCCTCGGACGACGAGCTGGTTCGTCGCCGCACCACTGACATTGACATGGGCAGTGGCAGCGACAACGGGACGGGTGGCGGCGAGCGCGGCAGCGGCGGCAACCGCAATGCGGCACGCCGCGCCGGCCCTGGCCCCGTTGCGGAAGGCCGTGAGGGCAACCTGTTTGCGCTGGACCGTGACCCTGAGGGTCGCGCCAAGCGCGTTTCCAAGATCCGCCAGGCTCGTCGCGCGCCCGAGGCGCCGCTGGTCAACCGGCCCATTACCGGCTACATCCCAGGCGTGCGTGGCGGCGGCGGCGGCGCCGGCCCCGGCGGCGCAGGCAACGCGGCTGCCATGGCGGCCGCTGCGGCGGCTGGCCAAGGCGAGTGGCCTGGGCTTGCGCCGCGCGGAGAGACCGCGGACGGCGGCCTGGCCAACTGGCTGCGGCCGCCGCCGGGTGCGCACCGCGACCGCGGCCAGGCACGCGGTCGCCGCTCGCGCAGCCGTGGCCGCGATGATGACGACGGCGGCGGCGGTGGCGGTTATGATGACCGGCTCAGCACCGCCGCCTCGGGCGATTATGGCCGCGGCCGCACCGCCGGCCGCCTCAACACCGCCGGCAGCGGCAACTACGAGCCAGGCCCCAGCGGTGCGCCCACCTACGATGGTCGCTCCGCCTTCTGCGCCTCCTACGGCTGGTTGGTGGCCGACGTGGTGGGCAACACCGACGAGTCGGCGCTAAACCGCGGGGGGCAGCGGCGCATCCTTGTTGCCAACGTGGTGTCGCTGTTGCGCACGCTGCTGCTGGCGGGTCTGCTGGGCGGCTGGGCCGCGCGCACCGCCTCCGGCTCCATGCTGCAGGTGATCGCCGTGATCGCCGTCACGGCCGGCTGGCTGCAGTACTTGCTAGTAGTACGACCGTACGTCAGCATCCTGGGCCTGGTGGCGGAGGCGGTGGTGAGCGGCTTCGAGTGCGTGCTGCTGGTGATGGCGGCGCTGGCGCAGGGCCGCGTGCGCATGAGCCCCGCGCCCGCGACGCTGGCCATTGTGGCGTTGTTCATTGCGGTGGGCGTGGTCGCGGTGCTGGAGGTGGTGCGCACTGTGCTGGTGACCATCTACATCGTCAAGCGCATGCAGCAGGCAGCGGACGATGCAGACGAGGCAAGTGCAGGCGGCGCGGGCAAGGGTGGCCGCGCCCGGTCGTCACGCGTGGGTGCCTTCGGCGCCTCCACCAGCGGCAGCCGCCGTGGCGGCGAGCCGTGAACGCAGCAGGGAGTGCGCGAGTGAGCACTCCGCTGCTATACTTCAAAATGTGTACTTGCGGAAGAGCATCGTGTTGAGTACCGTGTATTGTATTTGAAAGGTGAAGGGGAAGTAACACAACGTGTATGCGTGTACGTGTATGTCAAGCTGTGGGCACAACCCTGTGCCCGCAGAGCAGCCGCAAACTTTGCATGGTGGATTGGTGGCCCATTTGATTGGACCTATCTTCATAATAGAACCGTTAAGGGGAATCCCCTTGCGCAGCAAGGAGGAATGTTGTTCATGTGCACCGTTGTATCCGGTACATGAAAGGATGAATGCGACTGCTCCACGGAGACACGCTGTGAATGGCTTTGAGCTTTCGAACACCTTCCACGTGCGCGCGTGCGCTTGCTTGTGTGCATGGTGTTCATGGGGTGCACTAGTACAGTGTTGTTGGGGATGACGGCAACGCTACCGAACCACATTAGGCATTGATTCAACTGACATGAACAGATACCTCAACTTCATAATCAAATGAACTGCCGTAGCTTATCATTATGCATGGGCAAGTGTATGGAGTGTGTGTGGCCATCCAATCGATGGACCTCGCGTGAATAAAGGGGCATATCTTGTGAAAAGCGGCGCGCCCCAGCACATCGTCCCAGGTAGATGATGTAAGTGCCGGAACTCTGTGCCATGGGAAGTCGACAGTGACAGTCCGCTGGCGAGGGTGGGCTGTAAGACATGGGAACCATTTGCCAAGCCTGTGATAGAAGGCATCCGGTCCGGGGGGGAACTGACGACGGGACAGTGGGACGGGTTTTATGACCCGAGGGTCCACCAGCTACAGCTACAGCTACATCGTGGCAATGCCAGAAATGTGGCTATGGTTACCTATGCATATAAACAAATGTGTGGTAGGTGCGCGGGCGGGCCGGTACGTGTGACGGGTTACGGGTTACGGTCACAGAACACGCGGCAAATGCTAGGGGTCACGGGCACAAGCGCTCCACTCAACATCCACACGCAGGTATATGCGCGGCGGCGCCGGGTACACATGACGTGACAACACTCACAATAGGCCCTCCATAATCGGGTCGTTCTTTCATTAGTAATCCGCACCTTGGCCCACATCGGGACGCCCTAGGATATTACTCGTCAAGCCGCGTCGAGTGCCTGGGAGGCTGGGAGCGCCGAAAGGACGCGGGTTCGTGCGATGCGTGTGCCCCCAACATCTATGTCAGCCGCACCGAGACATGCTGACTTTCTAAGGTACCTAAGGTAACCACAAGGGGAAACAGCGGGGCTGTTTGTGAGCGCAAGGTACGGATGCGCGACCGCCGGTAGAGAGCTCCCCAGTAATCGTCTTTGCAAAGGTAGCTTGACACTCCATACATACTTAGTTAAGCTAGTTCTTGGACAATTAAGCATATTACATAAATAGAGCAAGACTCGACCGAACGTGCCGCAAGTGCCGTTTACAAAGCTTCCAAAACTGTTCGCAGTAACCACAACCTAAACTTAAGAAGAGTACATTGAAGCTTAGAAGTCGCCCAGGACGCTGAATGCCGACTTGTTGAGCATATTTTGCGGAGTCCCAGCAGCTCAGCAAGGATGGCGGAGGACGCTGGCCCTTCAAAGCCCAGCGAGGAGCTGGAGAACCGCGCTTATGAGGCCCTTGAGCGGGACTTCCAGGAGGTGGGTTCTGCCTACATGCTAAGTTCTCGCGGACGCACTCGCAACCGTGGCGGTGCATGCCTGGTAGGCCGATGGACATTCTTGATTATGTTTTCATGACTCTCAAGCTTGTTCAAGGAAAGGGCGCGCGCTGAACACCAACTTTGCCACTTCTCTCAGGTGCTTCAAGAGCTGGTGGGCGACAAGAGCCTGGAGCGCTTTCGGATAGAGTACGAGAAATTACATCGGGCGCTGAAGAAGTCTCATGGTGGGTGGCGACTGACCATCGTTGATGGCGTGGCCGGGTGTGCAGGGGCCACCGGGGGGGCTGAGCCATACGTGCATGCCGGTAGCACCATGCACAGGGCCGCTTGCGGCGTATGACGGTGATAGGAGTCTCGGATTGGCAGCATCTGGGGATTAATGGCGTGCTAGGGTACAGGACGGGGTTCCCACAGCCCATGCTGACTCCCTGCGCCGCTCATGCATTTACGGAGAAGGGCACGGGAGTAGGCGAGGCGCCGCGTGTAGTAGTGGAACGTGATGGCATAAGAAGTCTTGCTTTACCTTCGAACAACAGTAGCAATGCTTGTCCATGCACACCTAGCCCCACGCCACGCCCCGTGCCGTACCTCACTGCCGCCCTTGCCATCTCCCCGCCGTCCCGCCAATCCTGCCGCAGAGAGCGAGAAGCGGCTCATTAAGAAATGCCGGGAGCTGAACGCGGAGATCGTGGCGAATGCCGCCAAGGTGCAGACTGCGTTGAAGCTGAACGAGGAGGACCAGCAGACCATTGGAGCGCTGAAGAAGGAGATCGAGAAGGCCTGGAAGATGGTGGACGCCAGCCATGAGAAGGAGGCGAAGGCGAAGGAGACCATCCAGCAGCTAAAGATCGAAATCGCCAACCTCACGCGCCTAGTGGAGCAGGGCGCGGGCCTGGCGATCGGCGAGGAGACCACGCTGAACGAGCTGCTGAAGCAGAAGGAGGAGCTGGTGCGGGAGCGCGATGCGCAGGTGGACCAGATCATGCAGCTGCGGTCAGACCTGATGGAGATGCAGGAGAAGCAGCGCACGGCGGAGGCGGACAAGCTGCAGCTCGATATGGACATCCAGCAGCTGAAGGACTCGGTGGCGGAGAAGAAGGCGGAGGCGGAGCGCGAGATCCGCAAGAAGGAGCGCATGGAGAAGGAGATGAAGGAGCTGCGGCAGCAGCTGGAGATCCGCAGCAGCGAGATCAAGACGAAGCAGCTGCAGATGACGTCGACGGAGGAGCAGGTGGCGAAGCTGGAGCAGATGGTGCGGGACTCCAAGGCGGCGACGGAGAAGGTGCAGAAGGAGTACAACATGCTAAACGAGAAGATGCAGAAGCTGCACCACGACCTGGAGGAGCAGATCCACACCAACACGCAGCTGCTAGCGGAGAACTCAGCCAAGCAGGTGGAGCTGAAGGTTAAGGATGAGGAGATAGCCGCCATCAAGCAGGAGGCCTCCCGCGTCAACAAGCTGCGCGAGCAAACGGTAAAGAAGACCAAGCAGCTGGAGGAGCAGCGCACGGAGGTGGAGAAGGAGCGCGACGTTCTGAAATCGGAGCTAGCGGCGCTGGAGCGGGATGTGGAGGCGAAGCAGAAGGAAGTGGAGCTGGAGAAGAAGAAGCTGGAGGAGCTGATGAGGGAGCGCGATGTGCTCACTAAGATGCGCACGCAGGTGCGGCGGGGTTTGCGGGGCGGGGCAGGGCGGGGCAGGGCGGGGCGGGGCGGGGCGGGGCGGGGCGGGGCGGGGCGGGGCGGGGCGGGGCGGGGTGGGGCGGGCGGGACGGGGCGGGGCGGGGCGGGGCAAGGTGGGGCGGGGCGGGGCGGAGCATGGCGCGGACGAGGTGGCGCCGGGGTAAAGCGGAGGTAAAGGGGGTGTGGGCCGGGTGTTGGCGTGGCGGGATGGCAAAGCGCGGGGCGTCATAGGGGCGACGCAGCGTGGCTCGGCTTGATGCAGCTCGGCACAGTGAGAGCTTGACCGGGCCAAGCTGTAGGCTGGGCGAGGCGGAGCATGTGCATAGGATGTGACGGCCAGGGCGGCATGAGTATGAACTTGGCCGGACTATAAAACCAGGCGCACCGGCGCCGGCGAATCCGTTGCTTCAGCGCGCGTAGGCCCCTTGCAAACCCCGGCTTTCATGCTGCCCCAGCGCAGGCGGAGAACGCGACGCAGAAGCAGACCGACATGATCAAAATCAACGAGAACACCAAGCGGAACCTGGAGCAGGAGATCCAGGGCTACAAGACGGAGGCGCAGAAGCAGTCCAAGCTCATCTACCAACTGGAGAAGGAGCGGGAAAAGTACAGCATTGAGGCCAGCGACGCTTCGGCCAAGTACATGCAGGTGCGAGAGGGGACCGGCGGTGGCTGGTGGGCTAGGTTGGTGGGCGTGGGGTCGGGCGGCACCAGGTGGAGTGAAACCGAACGGACACAATGCAAACAACAATGCGACTTGGTCATTTGGATGATTCAAGCTCCTGCACAGCTGCATCACCGTAACCGTAACAGAGCTGAGACGTGTGCTCCTGCATCCTATCCCTCCTGCATTACCCACCGTGTCCTGCAGGCGCTGGAGGAGGTGAAGCTGCGTGAGATGGCGATTATTGACCTCCAGAAGCGCATTGCCGAGGGCGAGTCCAAGCTCAAACAGCAACAGAACCTGTACGAGGCCGTGCGCGCGGACCGCAACCTGTACAGCAAGAACCTGATTGAGGCGCAGGACGAGATTCAGGAAATGAAGCGCAAGTTCAAGATCATGCAGCACCAGATCGAGCAGCTGAAGGAGGAGATCACCGGCAAGGACCTGTACCTGCTGAAGGAGCACTTCGACCACCAAAAGGTGTGTGGGTGGGTGGGGGCGCGGGCAGGGCGGGGTGACACCGTGGGGTGGTGCGTGACTTCTTGCGGGCCTAAGTGCGGTGCGGGGGCGGACTGGAGTGACAGGCGCGTGGTGCAGTGCGGCTCACGGGCTTAGTGCATGGTGGAGAGCACCCGATGAAATGGCGGAGAAAACCCGGTGAAGGGGGAAGCGGTACAGTACACCACGGCGCAGCTATATGTGATGCTGGGCAGAGCGGTGCCGTGCCATGCTGTGCGATGCGTTGTAGGCCACAGCATTACTGCCAGTGCCGGCTGCGCGCGAGGCTTTGGCCACATGACGCGGCCTGCCAGCGTGGCAGACTAGAGCACACGTTCACGCCCTTCATCCCACCGTGCCTTGCTGCCCCCAGGTGATCAAGGAGAAGGACCTGCTGCGTGCGGAGCTGGACAAGTCGAAGGCACAAATCAAGGAGGCGGATGCGGCAATTTCGTCGCAGAAGGCGGAGATTGACAAGCTCAACCACATCATCAACGAGGCTGACCAGGAGCGCATTCGCCAGAAGAAGGAGTACGACATTGTGGTCAACGAGCGCGATATCCTGGGGACACAGCTGGTGCGCCGCAATGATGAGCTGGCGCTGTTGTACGAGAAAATTAAGATCCAGCAGTCGACACTGGCGAAGGGCCAGATCCAGTACCGCGACCGTCTCAACGAGATCCGCGTGCTGAAGGTGAAGCTGGCGGACCTGAAGCGCGAGCTACACATCCTGAAGTCCAGCGTGTCCAACATCGACGTGCTGAAGCGGGAGGTGCACCAGCTGGGCCGCGAGCTGCTGCAGGTGCGTTGGGGCCGACGGGTGGAAGCGTGTGGGCGCATTGGAGCGTGGGCGGATAGCGGCAGCACGGGGCAAGGCGCGTTGGGCATGGGGCAAGGCACGAGTGCGGTAGCATGGAAATGGGGCGTGCAAAGGGCAGCTTGCTGTATGCACATGTGTGGAATGGGGTCGTGTGCTTATGCCCTTGCCCACCACGCCTGTGTTTTCCTTCCGCACGTGCAGGAGCGCACCAAGGTGAAGGCGCTGAGCGAGGAGCTGGAGAACCCGCTCAACGTGCACCGGTGGCGCAAGCTGGAGGGCTCGGACCCGGGCACGTACGAAATGATCCAGAAGATTCAGACGCTGCAGAAGCGGCTAATCTCCAAGACCGAGGAGGTGGTGGAGAAGGACCTGCTCATCCAGGTGCGCACGCATTCGTCTGCGCTTGCGTGTGTGCGGCGCGCCCTCCCTAGCCTGCCTGTGCGCCTTCCCTAGTCAAGTTGCCTTGCCCTTCCCTCTAACAATCCTCTTCGTACCTCACTCTCGCCTCCCGCAGGAGAAGGAGAAGCTGTACATGGAGCTGAAGAACATCCTGGCGCGGCAACCCGGGCCGGAGGTGGCGGAGCAGCTCAGCATCTACCAGGTGCGCACGGGCGCAAGACCTGGACCATGTACCGTACGGCTTACGTGAACACGGCCGGCGCTAGTTAGGCTCAGCAACTGGGCGCCTCAAGTACCGCTCCGCAACTTACCTTCCCGCCGTGGCCCTCCTGCCGCCGCTCCCCTGCCCGCGCCTCCCCTGCAGGCCAACCTGCGCGAGAAGACGAAGCAGATGAAGGCCATGGCCTCGGAGCTCAACATGTACCAGGCGCAGGTGAACGAGTACAAGTACGAGATCGAGCGCCTGGTGCGAGAGCTCAATGAGATGAAGCGGAAATACTTCGAGGGCAAGCGGCGAGAGCAGATGGAGCGGGAACGTACCATGAAGCCGCCCGCGCCCGCACCACCCAACGCCAGCCAGCCACGGTTCACGGGTGGCGGCTTCTCGTTGGCGCAATGAGAGGCCGCTGGGACTGCAGGCGTGCAGCGCTGCGTGTGCCAACTGTCGTGTCGTGTGAACTGTGTGTAGAGTGCATGCTGTGTGCCGGTATTGCGGTGTGCGCTGGTGCGGTGTGCGCTGGTGCGCAGTGTCGTGATCTGTGCGGCGCGTGGTTGACAAAGACCTAGTCAATGAAATGGGCAGGTTGCAGGTGTATCTAGCGATCGTTGCCAAAATAGGCCGCTCTGCGGCACATGTGGGGCCGGCCGAAACATGGTGCACAGCTTGAGCTGGGGCATGCTACTTCAACAGCAGGGTTGCCCCACGGTATGGTCGGCAAGCCGACGTGCTGTGGGGCATGGACCATGTGATTTACAGACATTACCGCATGCGCTGGTGTAGGGATGTTGGACTTGGAGGTGAGTTCTGATTTTGTGTATACCGGTACCTACGCGCTGTGAGCATGAGCATGAGCATTTACATGGGTTCGAGTCCATGTGGCCCCACTAACTCCTTTGAGTCCGGGGGCGCGTTAGGTAAACAGGCAAATGGCCTAGATCAATAGCGTCCGTGCCCGTAGCGTCGTAACTGCGTACAAGTGGGCAGCCAACTTTTGCGTGTCCGTGTCAAGCATAATCTTTTTCATATCGCTACCTGTAATACCAGAAGCCAACCGAATGTTAGCATAAATTGGGCACTCCAGCATAACGTGCTTTTCATCTTCTACACCGCCTCGACACAGCCTGCACACCCTTTCGTTGCGCGGACGGTACCGGCCCCCCGCCACGGGGCGATTAACCTCGATATCCCAACATCCTAGCCTGAACCGTATCAGCGCCATTAGGTGCTTGTGCGTAACATACTCCTTCATGTGCGGTAAAATGCCTTGCTTAACTGCAGCATCCAACTGCGGGACGCCCATCCACTGCGTATAGCGGCACATCTTAACTCCCGGCCCACCGGCAGTATTACGGTGCCCTCCGCTTTCAGGGAAAGCCCGAGGGTCAGCGCATATGCTCTCTGCCTTCCATTCACCCATAAGCATGTTGGCGAAGTTGCCCAGCAAACTACCAATCGGCAGCCCCGTGCGCAGTAGCCATTCACAAAGTGCGTCTGTGCCCTGCGGGCCCTCTGTACACCAGTCGTAGCCAAGCTTTTTGCAGACTCGGTAAACCTTGCTCACCCAGCACATGCCTTCGAAACCTCCTGCAGCTGCCGTCGCTACGGCATCTTCCAAAAACACGTGCGCTAGCGATTTGTCTTGCTTGATAATACGATTCCAGAAACCAAACACCATGTACGCCCAGTGCAAATGCATGGGTTGTGCGGCAAACTCAGCATAAAGCAGCCTGTAGGTGGGCTTGCGAACCCCCGCAGCTCGTGCCAGGAAAGATGTTTGCAGTGCCACCATCGGATCGACCAGGGCTTTGTCAAACCAAGTCTTGGCATTTCTCCACTTGCTTTTTAGCGTTTTGTCCATGGTGCGGTCGTGGCCGCCATAGCTCGTGCCTTCAAACAGGGCGCTCAGGGCGTCGGGGCCCCACACCTCGACGCCATACGACAGCACGGACCTCACTTGCACTTCGAAACATGTTGACTCGCATACCAAAGGCTTGGCAAAATTCGTGCAATCTATTGAGCAAAAACTGCATACGGTGGATGGACAGTGCGCATAGCGTCAGGTCGTCCGCGTATAATAGGCAGGCCACAAGTTTGCCACCTATCGTCGGCGCCTCGTGCTTCCACGTGCGTTCAGTTGGCTCATGCTGGTCCCATGCGTCCACGTATTCTGCTAGTGCCTCAATGAAGGTGCCAAACAGGTCGGTGCTTTTAGGACATCCCTGCTTGACCCCTTGCAGCGACTCAAACGCGTCGCTCAGTTTGCCGTTCACCTTCACCCGCAGGCAAACTCTTTCATAGCAACGCTTCAGGACCTCCATCATTCGGCCACGTACTCCTCTTTCGGCCAGACGTTGCCACAGCGCCCATCTGGGTACCTTGTCAAACGCCTTCTCAAAATCAATTTGACAAACGTACAGGGGTGGTTGCCCCAGTGCGCTGTGCTTGTGCGTGAGGTGCCGTAGTGCGAACAGGTGATGCGCCGTGCTGTACCCAGCCCTGAAAGCCGCCTGGCACGGGTGCCGTCCCTCAGTTGCTTCCCCAAATCGAGCCAAGCGTAGCTGGTTAAGGGCCGCATAGCACTTGGCCAGCGTGCCCCCAACCGCAATGCCACGATAGTTACTATGGTCCCCGGCTTCTCCTTTGCGCTTGTAAACTGGGGTCAGATGCGATTCCTCAAACTGTGCAGGATAATCACCGTGCTTGCGTATACGCTCCATCAACGCCGTTAACGCAGGCACAACTGCATTCACTGTAATGGGGTTTTCTCCCTCTGTGCGATAAGTGGCTTTCTTGTAGCACTCACTAGGGGCTTTCTCGGGCCCGCACGACTTGTTATTGCCCATCTTAGCAACCGCATGTTGCACCTCTTCTTGCGTAAAAGGCATATTTAACAACTCGTCGGCCTGTGCAGCACGTGCAGCAACCGTACCAGCGGCCATTAGCGCTTGCTCTGACGTCTGACGCCCAATGCCATTAATATAGCTCAGCAACTCAATTGCTCTAGCTCCATTCTCTGCAGTTTCCGGGTGCATGCCCGTGTTGTAGAGGCCGTCAAAGTACTTCATCCAATCATCAACATCTTCTAGCGCACAGTCCCCCGTTGGGCCACCTTTCAACAGTTGCCAAAGCTTGCGCGGGTTGTTACGACACGCTTCTGTATGCGCCTTGAGTGCTTGATGCTCGTACCTAGCCTTTGCTTCGCGCTTCACCCTGTTGTAAACCTTCCTGGCCTCCCTGAGCGCTGTATACTCAGGGCCGTCCCTGCCCTTGCCCTTGGCGCTCATGGTCAGTCCCAGGACCGCCCGTTGATGCCTTTCGCACTCATCATTCCACCACGGCGCGCTCTGCCCACTCCTATCTTTTGCTCCTGGTCCTGCCTTCTTCCACGCCTTAAGCATGCATTTGCGCAGCAGGTTTGAGAGCCGCTCAACGGCTTGCGTAGTGCTAATGTTGCTAGATTCGTCCGTCAGCTCACGCTCTAGTGCATCAAGTGCAAGCCTGGCTTGGGTTCCCTCTGCGAACATGCCTTCGTAGCAATCCACCATTTTTTTGTTGAATTCTACCTTCTCTCTCCGCGGGCGCCGATCCTGTTGGCCCCTGCTTCCCCCAAAACTACAGGGGGACAGCACCAGCGTGACGGGCTTGTGGTCTGTAATTCTCCTGCCGCGATCTGTGTACAGCGCACCCCAAACTTGCATAGAGTGGCATTTGCTTAGCAGACCCGAGGAACATACATACAAATCAATCGTGCTACCGCCACCACCTTCTAGCGGAAAGGTCAGCTGCCCTGTTGTGTCTCCGCTTACTCTGCCGTTTATTATGCCCATGCCCTCTTCGCGGCACAGGGCTGCCAAAGCTACCCCAAAATTGTTAGTACTGCTATCCTCACACTGGCGTACTTCCGGGAAGCGTGCAGCAGTCCGCACCAGCCCCGGCAATTCCAAGAAATCTAGCAGTTCATCCCCAAGATTGCATTCAGCCACATCGCTGAGTCCCTTCCAAACTTTCCTACCACGCGAATCGGTTTCCTCCCTTCTACTTGACAGGCGGGCGTTGAAGTCACCCGCTAAGAGAACCTCCTCGTCTCCAGTGCGTATCGATGCTAATTCTGCCTGAATAGCAGCAAACAGGTCGGTAGCTATTTGGCTGTGGGTGCGTCTCTCTGCACCGGCTCCCTGGTGAAATATCGAGCCCTCTGGCGCTAGGTAGAAAGCACCTAGTAGCAGGGGGGGAGTGGATGTATCTCCCGCCGTGAGGCGTAGCCATACCACCTCCCCTCCGCCCAGGTCGTGCCTTCTGATTAGCTTGCAGCCTGCACTCATACTTGACCTTACGTATACCGACACACCCCCAGCGTTATTGCAACCGTCGCGCACCATGGAATAGCGCACAAATCCCTCCAACTCGATATTGCGCCCATGCGTTTCCGTACAAATGAGGATATCGTGTGCGTCCGTTATGCGTCTACAGATCAGTTCGCTATGTAGCTTGGCAGCCCCGCCCCTCACGTTCCACAACAGGAGTCGCAGCTGCTTGTCCCTCGAGTCAGTGTTCTCCTACTGCTGAGGCTGCACCTCATTCATGGTCGTGTCCTGCTCCTGGGGTGGAGTGGTGGTGCCCGGCGTCGCGCTCAAAGGTGTCGCACCGATAGGCGTGGCGCTTGCTGCACCCTGCTGTGCGTTGGCCTGGCCCTGCCCCGCCACCCGCTGCCCTGCTCCCCACGCTGGGCCCGCCTGCTGTGGGCGCGTGGCGCATGGGTGTGCGAGTGGCGGCGGGGTTTAGGGGTAGAGTGCGCCGCGGTGCGGCCAACGGGCCAAGGTCCCAGCAAGGGATCATGAAACCTTGGTTGAATTTCACTCAACCAATCGACGTATGGCATGCCGTATGACGTATGCAATCAACGTACGCGTGCGACTGACTGGCCCTGACTGGCAGAACTGCGGAGGAACGCGAGGACGTGGAGGGGAGCCCTGGCCCTGGGCATGTGTTTGAGTGCCATCTGTAAAACGTTGTAGGGGTGCATGCTTATAGTGTAATTATGAAAGAACGTAGAATGTACCATGTTTGGTGAATACCGACAGCGGGCACGCCTTTTGTAAACCATGGACGAACATGAAGTTGCTGCCGACAGCATAGCTCGTCTCAATGATGATGTTTTACGGGTGAGATCCGTTAAAATACCTGTACAGCTCCAAAACCGCGGCGCTCGCGCGCCCAAACATGCCCATGAATGCCACGGTACAAGCAGAAGGCACATATGCTTGGTAGTGGAATCATTGTCGTGATATGGCCATAATCATGCAACTCACATCGACACAAGCAGTCTGGCCTAAGCGACACTCCACCCCTCGCACTCCACAGGCCGTAGCGTGCCACTGCCCACCGGCTTCGCTCGTGCACGCGCGCCAGGCGTGCAAGGCGTGGAGCCGCACCTTCTGCGCCAGCCACCGTACATTCGTGGTGTCTGCACGAGGCGCCCCGCAGGTCGGCGGCTCAGGGTCCCAGGGCGGCTCAGAGGAGGCGCTGGCAAAGTGCCTGGCTGTAGTGCCGCAGCTACAGCACGCCACTTTGCGCTCGCTCACGGACACGGAGGTCGTGTTTCGACCTCATCTCCAGCTGTTGGCGGACCGCAGCGTCGCACGTCTCACCCTGGAGCGCGGCAGCGCCCATGCGCCCACGCTCGCCATAGCGCCCACGGATGGAGCCGGGGCTATGCAGTGGCCTACTTGGCCCTTCACACATGGCTTCGGTGCGTTGCGATGCCTGGAGCTGTGCGGTCCCGGTGGCTCCTGTTGGAGCGACGCCCTACTTCGCGATGTGGGTCAGCTAACCAGGCTTGTGCGGCTGTCGGTGGGCCCGGTTTCAAGCAGCCAGGCGCTGCTGCTTTCGGCCCCCGGCTGTGGCCTGTCGGCGGGCCTGCGGTGCCTGGACCTACGGCTACTGCCGCCCAGCCTCTTTGGAGCGGCGGCAGCAGCAGGCAGCGCGGCAGCCGAGAAATACGGTGGTGTAGCGGGAAGTGGGCACGGGGCTGATGGGGACGAGGGCATGCAAGGGGCCGCGGGCGCCATGGCGGCGCCACTGCTTCGCAGCTTGGCCCGCCGCCTGCCGCGCCTTCGCTGCCTGCGGCTGCAGGACGCCCCCAATCCGGCGGATGACCCTGGACTGGCCGACTTCCTAGCCGCAGCCATCCATCACCAGCGCACAGACAGCGAGAGCCGCGGCCGGGGCAGCGCTGGGGTTGGGGCTGGGGCTTGCGAACTCGGCGGCTTACGGCGGCTGGAGCTGGATTTTGCGGATGCCGTCGACGAATGCGACTACCTCACGTCAGCAATTTTAAGTTGGTTAGGAGACGAAGGCGCAGCAGGTGCGGCAGGCAGCAGCAGGCTGGGCTGTTGCTGCGAGGACCATGGGGAGTGGCCCATCAGCGGCATGGCTTGCGGGCGGCGGGGCGCTGGCGGCGGCAGTGGGTTGCGGGTTGAGCTGGGCGCCCACGTCATGGCGGTGAGCAGCGTCAGCGATGGCCGCAGTAGCAGTGGCAGTAGCAGTAGCAGCAGCGCACTGAGTGCTCGCAGCGGCAGTAGCACTCGCAGCAGCAACGGCAGCAGGGGAGGTCGCGGGGCGGAAAGTGGACTCGGTGGCGAGGAGGCGCAGGAAGGCAGCGGCCAGTGCGGCGGGGGGGATGATAATAGTGAGGACGGCAGGGGCACCAGCGGTGCTGGTACGGAGTGTGCCGCGGCCACAGAGGTCACGCGCGCTCCTGGGCCGGCCCCTGGATCTGAGCCCGCCGTGCCCACCGCCGCACCGCTGATTGCCGCCCCGTGTGCTCTCACGGAGGATGTGTTGGGCGCCCTGGATGACTTGTTCACCAGCTTGGGCCTGCAGCCGCCGCAGCAGGCACGGCAGCCTGCCCACAATTGCCATCGGCCGCAGCAGCAGCAGCAGCAGCAGCAGCAGCAGCAGCAGGAACCGGGACACGGTGAGGGGCAGGGTGATGAACACTGGGCGCAGCACAGCCGTGAGCGACAGCAGAATCCGGGTGTGCAACAGGTGCGGGTCGGCCAGCTTATACAGCAAGGCGACGCACGCGTGACATGCAGGGAGTGTGTGAGCGGCGATGCGCGCAGCAGCGGCATAGGCACAGGTCTGAATGCAGGCAGAGCCGTGGCGGCAGCCTTGGCGGCCGGCCGCCGCACCCACCTGCACCAGGGCGGCGCAGGTGGCAGTGTGCACCCACACAGCGACAACAACAACAGCTTTGCTGCAGCTGGCAGCGAGGAAGCCAGCTCGAACGGCTGGCACTCGCCCTCGCAGCTCCACACTTTGCCTCCGGCCCCTGCCGCCACAGTCTCGGCCACATCGCTCGCGCTAGGCGCCAGCCCCTTGGTCCGCTGCCTCACCATGCTAGAGCTCGTGCTCTGCTGCGACGCAGATGTGGGGCGGGGTGCCGGCGGCGGCGCGGGTCAGGTGCTCGCGCTCGACCTGTCGCCGCTACCCCAGCTGCGCTCCCTCACGCTACGGCTGTTCTCCGACAGCGCCGCCACCAGCTACAGCCGTGGCTGTGAGCTACAGCTGTCGGGACTGGCGGCGCTGACGGCACTGCAGCTGCTGCGCAGCGACGGCAGTGCGCCGCCGCCAGAGCTGGCGGGCGGCCTGGCTGCGACGCTGGCGCGCGAGGCTCCGGCGCTGCGGCGGCTGGCGGTGGAGGGCGCAGTCATGACCGTCGCACGCGCGCAGTGCGGCTTGGGCGGCGTGAAGGTGGACGACAGTGCGGGAGGCGAAGGCCACCCAGTCGAGGACGGGTGCTTGACAGATGCGGTCGGGTGTTGGTGGGGTTTGGCGGCGTTGGCACGCTGCTCGCGGCTCGAGCAGCTGACGCTGCGACTGCTGCCCAACTGCCGCCCGCCGCGCTACAGCCGCCATGTGGCAGTAGCCTGGATGCCGCCCTCCCTGACACGTCTGGAGCTGTCGCACGTGAACCTCAGCGTTCTCGACCCGGGGGCTGCCGCTGCTGCAACAAGTGCTACGGCCGGAACGGAGCAAGGCCAGTCAGGGGAGATATCCGAGGCGCCAGGCGACGCGGGGCCGGCGCAGCCAACGCCGATGCAGGCGCCAGCCTTGGCCCCAGCGGTGCGTGGCGGGCGTGCGTGGGGGAAAGAGAGCGAGGAGGAGCGGGTGGATGAGCAGCAAGGAGAGGTGCAGGACGCATCAACTACCGCGCCTGGGCCTGCAACCGCAACAGACGGCTTGCGCCCTTCACTGCTCCAACAGGGCCCAGGGCCAACGCCTGCGGCACCGTCGCCGTTGCTGGTGCCGCAGGGTCACTGCTTGGCCCAGCTGTCGCACCTCGCCCTGCAGTTCTGTCGAGTCGACTGCCTGCTTGCGCCGCCGCTGGCTGCAGCCACGGACCTCGCGCACCTCAGCCTCAGCAACTGCGCCGCGCCCAGCGCCACCGGCACGGCCATCGCCGCTGCCTGGCCCTGCCTGCGCCACCTCTCGCTCAGCGCATCGCTCGCCACGCCCTCGCCACTTCTGACGCCAGCCCTCACCAGGGCTACAGCGGCTGCTACTGCCGGCCGCGCCTCCGCAGATGGCTGCTATAGCCACCAGCGCGACGCCTGCGCCCTCACGGCTGAGGACGTGACAGCCCTCGGCGCCATGACGGGTCTGAGGAGCCTGTTCTGGCACGCCCCGCACGTGCGTGGCGGACTGGAGCGCAGCGCACTGGCGGCTGCCAGCTGTTGTACAGCGCTGCAGCGGTTGAGCCTGCACTGCGGGTATGACAATGCCGTACGGCCGGAGGAGCTGGTTAGCAGCTTGGGGGGTCTGCGGGGGCTAGCGGAGCTAGACGTGGTGGTGGGGCACGGCCCCAGCCGCGCGGCTGTGGTGCTAGGCGGCGGTGGCGTGGTGGAAGGCCCGTACGGCGTTCACGGCATTCCCGCCGGTGGCGATTGTGGTGGGAACGTGGGGAGGTTTGGTGGTTCTGGAGTAGGTTCAGGTGCAGACGCGAGCACGGGCGGCGCCAGGGCGGAGCCGGCAGTGCGGGACCTGTCTAGGGCGCTGGCGGATTGCTTGCCGTTCACGTTGGTGCATGTGCGGCGTGACTAAGTTTGCTAGATGAATATAGACTCGATGACGCGTGCTTACTGCTTCGCTGCCCCTGCCTTTTGTGCTGTTGCCGCTGCCTGTTGCGAGAGAATAAGAGTGATGTGGGGCAACATGCTGACGATTAGCAACATCAACAGCGTCCATGTGTGCCCCGTGCCCTCGGCCCGGCACGTGCCCTACCAGGCTTGTCCACTCAGTCTTCCGTATACCAGCAGGGATGATTGCCAGACCGCCAATGCCACAGGCCAAATACACACTTCGCTTCCGTGTCCGCTTCCAGGTACCAGTGTCAGTCGTTTGGTCAGCCAGTGACCCGATTCAAGCATGCACGAGTCTGACACGTACCATACATAATGCAGTCAGTCGATATCAGTGTGGGGCCGGGAGCTCAAAATCAGTGCACGCTTCGGCCGTCCTGCCACCCAGATTTGCCGGCCCGGCTCCCAATGCCAATCTATGATACAGCGCGAGACACCACGCCACCGCATGACCTTGCGTATCCTACCTAATGTCCTGCGCCAACGTATGTCAGCCTAACAACGACAGTGTCGCCAGCCACAACGCCTCAAGCCCTTACCTACGCTACCCTGCTACTGCCACTGCCATGCGTGCACATCAAGAGGCTAAACCACCCTGCATCTACACTCCCTCACGTGTCAGCGCCCATGCATTCTACTACGACATGCCCACTCCCCCGCCCGTTGCCATGCCGCCACTGCCAGTCCCGCTTCCACCCGGAAGCTGGTCGAGCAGGCTGGGCCCGTACATGGATGCTTTCATCGTGCGCGCCCGGTCCGCCTGCTCCTTTTTCCGCCGGTCGAAAAACACCTGCTTCATCTCGTTGAGCTCTCGCACCAGGCGCTCGATCTCGTACTTGTACTCGTTCACCTGCGCCTGGTACATGTTGAGCTCCGAGGCCATGGCCTTCATCTGCTTCGTCTTCTCGCGAAGGTTGGCCTGCAGGGGAGGAGCGAGCAGGGGAGCGGCGGCAGGAGGGTCAGGGCGTAAAGGTAAGCTGCGGAGCGGTACTTGGGGGTCAAGTTGTTGAGCCTAACTAGCGCCGGCCTTGTTCACGTAAGCCGTACGGTACATGGTCCAGGTCTTGCGCCCGTGCGCACCTGGTAGATGCTGAGCTGCTCCGCCACCTCCGGCCCGGGTTGCCGCGCCAGGATGTTCTTCAGCTCCATGTACAGCTTCTCCTTCTCCTGCGGGAGGCAAGAGTGAGGTACGAAGAGGATTGTTAGAGGGGAGGGCAAGGCAACTTGACTAGGGAAGGCGCGCAGGCAAGCTCGCACACACACACACACACCCACACCCACACCCACACCCACACCCACACCCACACCCACACCCACACCCACACACCACACACCCACACACGCACCCACACACATACGCAGAACAACAAGTGCGCACCTGGATGAGCAGGTCCTTCTCCACCACCTCCTCGGTCTTGGAGATCAGCCGCTTCTGCAGCGTCTGAATCTTCTGGATCATTTCGTAGGTGCCCGGGTCTGAGCCCTCCAGCTTGCGCCACCGGTGCACGTTGAGCGGGTTCTCCAGCTCCTCGCTCAGCGCCTTCACCTTGGTGCGCTCCTGCACGTGCGGAAGGACAAACACAGGCGTGGTGGGCAAGGGCACAAGCACAGGACCCCATTCCACACATGCGCATGCAGCAAGCCGCCCTTTGCATCCACGCTCCCAAACTCATGCCTTGCCCATGCCCAGCGCGCACGTGCACGTGCACGTGTTCAACCCCGCGCCCTCACGTCCACACGCTCCCACCCGCAGGGCCCAACGCACCTGCAGCAGCTCGCGGCCCAGCTGGTGCACCTCCCGCTTCAGCACGTCGATGTTGGACACGCTGGACTTCAGCAGGTGCAGCTGCCGCTTGAGGTCCGCTAACCGGACCTTGAGCTGTCGGATCTCCGCCAGCCGGTCGCGGTACTGAGACTGCCCCATCTGAAGCGTCGCCTGCTGAATCTTGATTCGCTCATACAATGCCGCCAGCTCGTCGTTGCGGCGCACCAGCTGCGTCCCCAGGATGTCACGCTCGTTGACCACAATGTCGTACTCCTTCTTCTGCCGCCGCCGCTCCTGGTCGGCTTCGTTGATGATGTGGTTGAGCTTGTCGATCTCCACTTTCTGAGCGTTGATGGCGGAGTCGGCCTCTTTGATGTTGGACTTGGACCTGTCCAGCTCGTTACGCAGCTGCTCCTTCTCGTTGATCACCTGGGGGCAACAAGGGCGTAGGCAGCGGGGCGCGGTGCGGCAGCACAAGTTTGGGAGCGTTGGAGGGTGGCAAGCGGGCGCACAGTTGTGCGTGTGAACTGGATGCAAAATTGCCGTCATGGGCAGCAGGGCGTGGAAGCGTATGGTGCACTCTCGAGTACACGCACTTGACGATGAAAGCCCCAGAGCTCATGCGCATCGGATGCTTCGCCCGACACTAGCTCGTACATGCGCACATGCCTGCACCCAGCGCCCCTGTCGCCTCAGCCCTGCCCCACACTGCCCCCCGGCAAACCAAGCTCTACATACCGCACCATCCTTCCCCGCAGCGCCCCGTCTCACTCCACCCCCGCCCCGGCCCCAGCCACACACCTTCTGGTGCTCGAAGTGCTCTTTCAGCAGGTATAGGTCCTTGCCGGTGATCTCCTCCTTCAGCTGCTCGATCTGGTGCTGCATGATCTTGAACTTGCGCTTCATCTCCTGAATCTCGTCCTGCGCCTCGATCAGGTTCTTGCTGTACAGGTTGCGGTCCGCGCGCACGGCCTCATACAGGTTCTGCTGCTGCTTGAGCTTGGACTCGCCCTCGGCAATGCGCCTCTGAAGGTCCATGATGGCGTCAACTCGGAGCTTCACCTCGGATTGAGCCTGGGGGATAGGAGGGAAAGCAGAGGATATAGCATTGGGTGCGTCAGTAGCAGGATGCTGGGCTCAGCTGCGCAGCGGTACAGGTGGTGCTACAGGCGAAGGCGTAAGCACGGCGGGCGGAAGCGAAGCGGCGGCCTTGGTTGCGGGATACTGTGTCAGCGCGTTAGCGCTGTGTTCGACTATTGAACATGCTTAGGTATGTGGTTTTCTACGCCTTGACGCCGCCGCTTCTAGGTGCAAAGCCCCAACGCACTCACAACCAGCTGCATCATCGCCCCCGCCCTGCCTCCCTCGCTTCCGCCTGCCCTGCCCTGCCATCCGGCCCTTCACCTATCCACGGCCTCCCGTCCCTCCCATCCGCCAATCACCTGCTGGTACTTATTGGCCGCCTCGGCCGCCTCCAAGTCGTACTTTTCCCGCTCCTTCTCCAGTTGGTAGATGAGCTTGGACTGCTTCTGCGCTTCCATCTTGTAGCCCTGGATTTCCTGCTCCAGATTCCGCTTGGCGTTTTCATTGATCTTTACCAGATCAATCTGCTTTTGCGTCGCGTTCTCCGCCTGCGCATGCAAGAATCATACGTAAGGATGCCGTTGAGGTGGTGGAGTGCGAAACGTCATGCAAATCACAGATGAACACGGCGCTGCCGGCACAGACCTCGACCTCGGGTTCGGTTCCAACGTCGGGCCCCGTAAATCGCCCCTTTCCGCTGCCCGCTACCTGGCACCTCCGCCACCATCCAGCTCGCCGCGCAGCCTCCTGCCTGCCGGTCCCAATATGCCCAGAATTCCCGCCGCCCAGCCCCACCGCCAGCCGGTCCCGCCGCTCTTCAGTCCCGCTACCGCCCCGCCCCGCCACTGACCTGCCCTGCTGATGCCTAGCCCTGCCGCTGCCCAGCCCCAATACCGCCCTGCCCCACCGCCGCCCCGCCCCGCCGCTCCCTTGCCCTGCCGCCGCCTAGCACCGCTACCGCCCCACCCCACCACCAAGCCCCGCCGCCGCCCAGCGCCGTCGCCGCCCAGCCCCGCCACCACCAACCCCCGTCACCGCCCAGCCCCGCCGCCGCCCAGCCCCGCCGCCGCCCACCTGGGAGCGCAGCTTGGTCAGCACGTCACGCTCGCGCGTCAGCTCCTCTAGTTTCTTCTTCTCCACGTCCACCTCCTTCTGCTTAGCTTCCAATTCCCGCTCCAGCGCCGCTAGCTCCGCCCGCAGCACATCGCGCTCCTTCTCCACCTCCACCCGCTGCTCCTCCAGCTGCTTGGTCTTCTTCACCGTCTGCTCGCGCAGCTTGTTGACGCGGGAGGCCTCCTGCTTGATGCCCGAGATTTCCTCCTCCTTCACGCGCAGCTCCACCTGCTTGGCTGAGTTCTCCGTCAGCAGCTGCGTGTTGGTGTGGATCTGCTCCTCCAGGTCATGATGCAGCTTCTGCATGCGCTCGTTGAGCATGTTGTACTCCTTTTGGACCTTCTCCGTGGCGAACTTGGCGTCACGCAGCATCTGCTCCAGCCGCGCCACCTGCTCCTCCGTCGACGTCACCTGCAGCTGCTTCGACTTGATCTCGCTGCTGCGGATCTCCAGCTGCTGCCGCAGCTCCTTCATCTCCTTCTCCATGCGCTCCTTCTTGCGGATCTCGCGCTCCGCCTCCGCCTTCTTGTCGTTGATGGTGCCGCGCAGGTGTTGGATGTCCGCGTCCAGCTGAAGCTTCTCCGCATCAGCTGCGCGCAGCTTCTCCTGCGTCTCCATCAGGTCCGACCGGTACTTCATCAGCTGCTCTACCTGCGCGTCCCGCTCGCGCGCCAGCTCCTCCTTCTGCTTTAGCAGCTCGTTCAGAGCAGTCTCCTCGCCGATCGCCAGGCCCGCGCCCTCCTCCACCAGGCGGCTTAGGTTGGCAATTTCCACCTTGAGCTGCTGCGCCGTCTCCTTCGCCTTCGTCTCCTTCACCGTGCTATCGTCCACCATCTTCCAGGCCTTGTTGATCTCCCGCTTCAGCGCCACCGCCGTCTCCCGGTCCTCCTCGTTCAGCTTTAATGCGCTCTGCACCTTGCTGGCGTTCAAACTGATATCTGAGTTGAGTTCCTGGCATTTTTTTGCTAGTCGAGCCTGGCTCTCTGCGGGGGCGGGGAAGGGCCCACGGACGGGAAGGGTCGACAATCGCACAGGTCTGGCGTGTCAGGGCACACGGGTGAAACGTGGCACCGAGCCAGGGCGCGAGCAGGCCGGCCGTCAAGCGGCCACAGGCCCAACAATGCAGACGATTACCTGGCCGCACGTCAGCACCCTTGCCAAGTTCCCGTGGTGACAGACGTGCAGGGGGCACGGACCGCAACGCAAGCTGCCCAGGTGAAGTTGAACCCCCTTCTATGGCACCCACACGAAGAATGAGTCTGCCCGGCACACGCAATGCACATGCCCATGCTACGGTTGCCGCGCATAGCACGCATCGGCCACGTGATGCTTCTGAGCTGGTGTGAGAGACAGCTTCGGACTGTGGCGCCCACCACACCAGACGCCAAGCCTCCACCCCGCCAGCCTCACCGTATGTTTTCCTGAGGGCGCGATGTAGTTTCTCGTATTCCACTCTGAATGGGTCCATGACAGCGTCAGCCGCCAGCTCCTCGAGCACCTGCATTCGGCAGGCCGAAAGCCGCACAGTCAGGCGACCCGCGTGTGTGTTTCGTGGGAGGTGCACAAGCCTGCCCCGACAAGCCCCGTTGCTTTGCATCGCTCAAAGGCATTCAGACTAGGAATATAGCTTCTCCCTCCAAACGCCGTGGCGCTCGCAAATGTGACCAACTCGGTAAAACTTAGTCGACAACGCCCCGACCTTATTGTATTGCTCCAATGTTTCATGGTGCCCGCCGTGTAGTCCAGTCGAAAAGTCTGAAGCCATTCTTGACTGGTATGTAGAAGAATGGGCTACCAGCCGAAACCAGCTAAGCTCGCTAGCGTAGACACATTGTTAGGCCTGTATAGATAAAATGCTGATAGAAAATCCTCATTCTGGGCTCAGTCTCAGCAAATGTTGCATGGCCTATCATCCCGTTCTCGATTCCGTTTGAGCTAGCAAAATGCCTATGTCGCATTCAGGTCTGATTTGTAGCTATTGTAAGGACTCAAAACACATTTAGACCGCCTTGCGAGCTTGCGACGTTTGCACTTGCTTGCCTCTATTCTACAGTAGACACTCGACCCAAAATGGCCAGTGCACTGCGAGTAGCTGGCAGTCAGCACCGGTGCGTCGCAAGTATTTTCAAGCGCGCAAAATGCAGCGAGGAGACCCGCAGCTGCCTCAATCTCTCGCAGGACGGCTGCTTGCGCGCCATCCACTTCCGGGCGGCCACTATGTCCAATTACCCGCGTCACATACCGGGGAACATCATCACGTGGCTGTCGCCCGCAACGGTGAGACCCAGCGTGCGTGGATGTGCTCCGGCGGATGCATGATATCCCTTCGTGTGATATCCCCCCCTCTTTCCACGAGCAGAGCCGTTGCACAAGATGACTATCTTTCTGAGCGTCGTGCTGATGAAGAGTACATGAAGGTAAGCCAGAGAGCAGGGAGCGTCAACTCTCTGCACACCTGTTGCACAGGCGCGATTCCGCCTGCTGCCGCTTCCAGGGCACACCGAGACTAAAGCGTCCCACCTTCAACTGAGCCCACACAGGAGTACCAGGGCCTCAAAGACCAGCTTATGGACAACACGCGGAAATGCGGCGCTGTCGTGGCGGCTTACCTTCTACTGACTGCGGACGGGCAGGTGAGAACGGGGACTTGTCGTACCTCCGCACAGCTCCAGAGCGGAGTCAAAGATAAAGGGTTGGGCGGAGGCCCTGCACGTGTGTGACACCGGTATCACCATGCTGCGGAGTTTGCCAACATCCACTGTCTGCATCGCGGCCGACCTCTTCCGTACGCCCGTCAGCTGGGCCTTCCCTACGCCAATGCCCTCGGGTAGCCCTTCGCGCCGCCAACCCCCGTCATCCCCCACCCTCCTCGCTCCTGCACCCCTCCACCCCCACCCACACCCAGGCGGCTCTGTGCGCGCTGCTGGGCAGTGCTGCCGGCTACGCCTACCTGGCTCTGCTGTACCGGGACGTGGACAGCTACAAGGCGGACACGGTGGTGCCCATGGTTCTGGCGGAGGAGGTGAGAGCGAGGAGGACGAGAGGGGAGGAGGGAGGAGGAGGAGCAAGGAGGACGCGCGAAGGATGCGCAGCAGACGTCCCGTAGGATTGAGGCTGGCTGGCTAATGATCAGGGCATGGAGGGGAGGTCAGGGGCAGCAGTGGCGGAGTCAGGCATCAACGTGTCGGTGGCAGCGTCGGTGTGGGGGTATGAAGCACGCGTGCATGGTAAGCAGGACGTACGGCCTTGGAGGGGGAATGGGGGGACCAGGGACTAGTAGCCATGCTACACATGACGGTTGGGAGGCGTGAGGCGGGCAACATGGTGCCAAAGCGCAGGCACCGCGAGCCCAGGGCAGTGCTCCGGCGTAGGTCGGGGCACTGTGGGGAGGTGGAGCGGAGCGGTGGCTATCCGCTGGCCCGTGGGCAGCAGCGGGGCCATGCCCGGTATCGGGAGCACTACGGTAGTGGCCGAGTTCAGTGCTGCAAGCCAGTGAGTGCGCCAAGCGCGCGCAAGCACCCTGAGTCCCAGCGCCCGCGGAGCCAGTCGGAGGCCACACGCCACTGCCAGGACCCGCATCCCTCCTCCCCGAATCCTGCACACTCCTCACTGCCTCCTGCTCCTCCAACCCTTGCCGACCCAGATCGACAATCCGGTGATGCGGTGGACGGCCAAGCTGCTGGCCGCGTACCGGCAGGCGCTCAACGGGCGACTGCTGGTGCCGGTGGGGCTGGCGGTGCTAGGGGCCGCCTACAACCGGCTGGCGGGGCCGGAGGCGCAGTTGGACCTGCTACACCAGGGCTGCCTGCTGGGTGGCTTTTTGTCGTACAAGCTGGCGCTGCTTATCAAGCTGGTGGACGAGCTCACGCCAAAGGTGGGCTGGGCACGCAGCTGGGGTGGGGGGTGTTGAACATAGCATAAGCAGCGTGATGGAAAGCGCTGACCCGGTGGGGTTCATTACTCCCCGTCGTAGGGGTTTAGGTAGGAGTGCTGATCGCACGGAAATGCACCCGTTGACACTGAGGAGGCGGGCTGTGCAGGGAGGCTGTGTGCAGGGAGGCTGTGTGGAGGTGCTGTGCGGGCAGACTATGCGGGGAGGCTGTGCGGAGAGGTTGCGCGGGGAGGCTGTGCGGGAAGGCTGAGGGGGAAGGCTGAGAGAGGGCGAGCGCGGCGTTCGGGAGGAAAGGGATGGGAAAGGGACGACACGGGAGCTAGCGTCCTGGCCGCAGCACGTGAGCAAGGGAGGCTTCGAGCGTGGGCCGGAGAGGGGCAAAGGGCAGGAGCCCAGTGCAAACGGCTGTGTTGGGGCGCCTGGCCGGAAGGGTGATGGCTGGCCACGCGCAGGAGCGGGCTTATGTGCAGCAAAACCACCTACGGTAGCTGTTCAGGTCGGTCTTCCTGTCTCGCCAACCCCGCCACCCTTCATTCAACCCACCGAACGTGAGCCCCCCTCTCCTGGCCAACGCGACGCAGACGTACGTGGACACCACGGACACGCGGCCGCGGCTGGAGCCCGTGGAGGACGAGCTGGATATGTACGGCAGGCCCAAGCGCCGCGTCACACGGCTGCCTACCGAGGTAGGGAGGGGCTTTGGATTGTGCATGGCAGTCATGCTGCAGGGGCCTATCTTGTTCTGCCGGGCCACCAACATGTGAGAACCGGGAGAGGCTGAGTGCGCATAGCTGGCCTAACCGCTGCGGCACGGGCCACGGAAACACGCCTTGTGCTATCGCGCGTATGGTATCAAATTGACCTGTGTGTTCACGTTGTATCAGGTGCTGCCGGAAGGTGTGGAGGCGGACAAGGTGCCCCTGGCCGGGCTTATATTGGCGGCGGAGGCGGAGGCAGCAGCAGAGGCGCAGAAAGAGCAGGGGCAGCAGCCGACTGCGGGGACACGCTGAGCGGGGACGCGCGGAGCGTGTGGAGTGTGGAGTGTTGGGATTGGGGGTAGGGTCACGGGGTAAGGCTGGCATGGGCTACCCCGTTGGTGAGGGTTTGTGTGTGGTGTGCATGGGATGGTTGTGGGCTGGGCTGCCGTGGCGGTATCATACTGTTAGCCAGCACTTCCCAGCAACTGGGGAAGATGCAGGTCCATTCAGTGCATGGCAGTATGGCACAGAACAGTGAGGAAGATCAATGCCTTCAGTAGGTAACAGTTTTGACGTTTGACGATGTGAGCACCAGTATGGAAAGCTTATTGTTGGAGCGTGAAAAGCGTTGAAACCACGGCAGAGCCGGACTGTTTGCTCAGCATGCATACAAGACAAGCGACGAGGTTTTTCCTTGATGCAAACAGGGGGGGGGTAGAAAGCTCAGATTCTTACCCCATGCTCAAAATTACAGGGCTTTAGGAGAGCATTATGCACGTACTTTTAGTTTTTTAAGGGGGTGTCTGGTGAGGAAGTTCTGGGCCGCCAAAGTTGGGGGGTCGGTCCTCGTCCCTGGGGGTCCGTCGGGTTTCGGGAGCCCATCCTGGCGGATTTCGGGAAGCGCCCCACAAGCAGAACTAGAGGCCAAATGCTGCATTACGAGGCTCATATGTGCACGTTATGACGTAATAAGCACATACAAAGCGTGGGAGGGCTAAGTTGCGCGTCCGGGCGTGGACATGTCGGGACATGTCTCCACATTCAACACATGCGCACTGACACAGCTGGGCTCTGAAGCGCTGATGCGCACGAGTTCACGTCTAACAAGGCTGCCGATGCACGTTGTCCATTCGTAACGCGGCAGAGAGTTGAGCGCGGGGTGGTCTGGGTCGAGGGGATTTCCATGGATAGGATCCCGGTGACCGAAGTATCAGAACAGGACCGCTGATGACACGGAGTGATAGTGCTCGTCAAGAGGAGTCGATTGACACCACTTTGGTATTAAATGGAGGGGTTTTAACCCCTGAACAACAAGGTTTTGTCCGTCAGGGGGTCGGTCGTCCCCTCAAGGGGGGTCCCGGGGGATTTCGGGGCATGGGGTCTGGCACTTTGTTTCCTACCCCCCCCCTGATGCAAACGCAACATCGCGCCGTCTAAGAGGAAGGCTAGGGCTTGTTGGGGACCTCTGATAATCTTCCTACGCTTCGAAGATGCAGCTGATGTGAGAGATCCCGAGATCCGGTATGCAATATGTGAAGGCTAGCGGCGATGCTGGACTTTCAAGCGGCAAAGACACGCGTTCGTGAGCTACTGTATTACCGCTTTGCAGGGGCACACTGACTTGACGCTGAGAGTGATGGGAAGGCGTGTCGATAAATTACAGCGCGCACACGTACTGGACTCAACTGTACGGGTAAGCCTTATCTACATTGCGTTGGCATTATTTCACAGCTGCATGGACAACAGTACGGTAACATCCGAAGTACGGCAATAACCAAGTAATCGACGAGCACAACAAGCCCAGATTAGCTGGCGGGGCTTCAGTGGTGGCGCATCACCAGGCCTAACCGGCCTTAATACTGTCTATGTGTACTGCATACACAAACATGTGCGTCAGCAAAACATCGACACAACCTGCCAGCTACCGTCGGTACAGTAACAGCGCGCGAACGACGCACCAATGCCTTGTCCCTTCTTGCTACGCATTTATGTGGGCACGGGTGGGAGCCACACACATCGGGACTACGCTTTCCTGCCCCTTGCCATGTTCCATCACGTGCATACACAAACAAGTTCCCCTTCCTCATTGCTCACGCTGTTCAGCACCCGTCTTACTTGCCGAAAGCTCATCTCGCCGTGCGGGTCAAGCGCAGTCACCAAGCAATGCTGGCGACACCCAAACGAGTTCAGAGAACCTGAATGCTCGATACCAATCTAGCAGGAACGCCGTAAAAGGACTTTATGACGAGCTGGGGCTACCCTTAGAGTAGGGACTTACGCGCCGTCAGGCCTTCCTCCCACAGTCGCCCATTCCTTCACACCTTATTACTCGAGCATACGAACAAGGGATTGGCGTTATTGCCTTATCTGTGTAAGCGGCAGCCCTCGCCGCCACCGCTACTTTCCTTCCCGCGTCGTTGCCACCCACTCTGCGCTGCCCCGTCGCAGGCTCCGGCGCAAGGTGCACGTGCACATCAGGATGCAGGCGCATGCGCATAAACACAACAATAACCGAAGAAGAATGGCAGAAGCTGTATCGAATTGACGTATGTGTCCCTGTTCGTGACGGTGCTGCTGCTTACAGTGCTTAGTAGTAGCGCTCCCACAGGATGTTGACACCGCGCGGCACCAGCTCGGGCAGCTCGGTGCTGATGCGGCGCCACTCCACCGCATTGACGCCCTTGGACAGGATGAGGCCGAAGTGGTGGCAGCGCTCCGGCATGGCCCTGCGGTAGAGAACAGGGCACGAGGATGAACGTAAAACGATAGGGCTGCGTGTGGGCATGCCAGAGGGTACCCAAGGCCGCTGTCCCCTACGGGAGACGGATAGCGGCACCAGAGCGGGTAACACAGGCCGAAATACCGTACGCGACCCGCAAGCATGCCGCACGGCATCTAAGCTTTTGGCTCGCACTCACCACAGCAGGGTCTTGATGAAGCGCACGCGCTGGTGCAGCATGGGCATGGACTCCACCAGCAGCGGCAGCAGGATGTGCCAGGTCTCGGGGTGGGTGGCGGCCCAGCACTGTTATTTGGGACATGAGGACAATGGAGCAAAATAGTTGTAGGGAAACTGGAGAGGGTAGAATCGAATTTGGCAAAGGCGTCATGCCTCGTACACAGCCGCAGACGCGCTGCTCCCCTGCCATGCTTCCCACGAACTTTCTTCTGACCGGCCAGCCGACATCACACAGCCTTACCTTGCGCACGATCTGCTTGCTCAGCTCCAGAGGCACATACTTGCGGGGCATGGTCTGCGGGACAGAGGAAATGAGACGCCGTGCTTCAGGTACCGTACTGTCAAGCACCAGAACCGCGCAGTGGTGAAACCTAATCTCCCCATCACATGTCACCAAGGTCACTCCGTTACGCGTTGTGGCATCGACACATGGCCCCCTTCCCCCTCTCCACACATACGCCCACAACCAGGCCCCGCACCCCGCGTCCCACGCTACCCACCTGCAGGTGGTCCTCCTCCCAGCGCAGGTGCTCGTCAAGGGCCTTGCCGTACGCCTCAATGACGGGCGTGAGCTCGGAGGCGGGCGCGTTGGAGGCGATGAGGTCGGTGATCCTGGAGAGCGAGTGAAGCACACACGGCGGCTGGTCAGCAATGCTGTCGCCAGCTCACGGTTGTGACATGGCTGCGCCGGTCGTAAATCGCACTACTGGAGCACGGCTCCCAGACGCAATCCTCCTGGATAGCCCCCCCCCCCGAGCCCCCCCTCTGGCTCTGAGTTTTGGAATACGTGGGGTTGGAGTAAGCTGTATCCTCCCCCAAACACACACGCACACACACATACACACACGCACGCACACATGCGCTACACACTCACTTGGCGACAGCGGCATCCAGGTTGTGGTGCTGGTGGTCGGCCTCGGAGGTGATGTGGGGGAAGAATTCATTGTAGACGGGGAAGATGACCGTGTCCTCGTGGCGCCCGTGCTCCATGTGCGCCATCTTGACGGCCACCCACAGCGAGCTGCAGAGAGCAGGGGCCATGTAGAGCAAGCAGGGCGTAGAATGAGGGCAGCAGCTTCCGATGCGCGTAAAAGTGCGGCCATTGGCAAAGGCTCTACGAGCCCCAACTTCCACGGCTGGACTTGGACACACGCTGCTGAGTAGCAATATGCCATCCTCTCACTCCAGGCCTTTCCACTCCAGTCCCTCAACCTCATCTTCTCGACCCATGCCTCTAAACCCGAGCCTCGCGCACCGCAGCGCCTCGCGGCTGTCCGCATTGCCCGCGTCCTTGGCCAGGTCCAGCAGCTTGGGCAGCACACCGCGCAGCGCCTCGTGCGTGAGGCGCATGAAGGACATGGGGCCCCACTTGTAGTCGGGCACAAACACCTGGAGGCGCACCAGGGCGCCCAGCGTCTGCAGCGCCAGCATGGAGGTCACCCAGCTGCAGGCGAACAGGCAGGCGTAGGCGATGGCCTCGGACAGATTGCCGGGCTTGATCAGGTAGTAGACGGTGGCGCACATGCTCATGGCAGCCAGCGGGAAGGAGCAGGCCCAGTACGACATGTCGAAGCGCAGGCGGCCCAGGTAGGGGCGCATCAGGCACACGCCCAGCACCAGCGCCAGGACCACCGACATCCAGTACATGTTGATGCTGTACGGCAAGCCAGGGCGGCAGCGGCGGGGCAGGCGGCAGGTCAGCGGGGGTCACATTCATGATTAATTCAGCGGCAGGCGGGAGGTCAGCGGGGGCAGCGGCAAGGTCCGGAGGCAGGACGGTGTATGCGCGTCAAGGGCAAAGCGGGGCCAAGGCGCCAACGGGTCACCAAGACGCCCACATGCTGTACACGGGTGCGACTCACAAGATGAAGTCGTCCTTCATTCCGGGCATGTAGCTGACGGCGTGGTTGTCGATGATCCAGCTGGGGCCGTAGCAGGCCAGGTAGGCGATGGCACCGATGGCGGGTGCCGCCACCCACACCGCAATCAGCGGGCGCACGCGGTCATCGTACTCGGGCATCACGATGGTCTTGTACAGAGTGATGGTGAACAGCGCCACCCACATCAGGATGGCGAATGCGAACCTGTTACCGCGGCAGGCCGGGGCACCGTAAGAACCAATCTTTGCATCTAAGCAAGCGCCGCTGAATACGGGACAGGGAGGCCAGGAAAGGCGCGTGGGCAATCCGAAAAGCACGGGCCAGCCAGCAGGCACTCACCAGAACTGCATCGCGTCGCGGTAGTGTGTGTCCAGCATAGGGCCAACAGCGGCGGACACGAAGTCTGCAGGCAGAAGAGGCATATGGGAGCCGCGGTGAGCATGTCGCAAGGCGGACCACTTCTTTGCGCATGTACCGCGACCGTTGTTCTCCTCCCTCCCTTGCTCAGGCCTTCGGCCCCGCAAATCCCGCGACCCTTCCCCCGCCCCCAGCTCACTGGCCACGGGCATGAGCATCCACGAGGCGTTTACGTGCTCGATCTCCTTCTTCAGCGCGACCCAGCTGCCCACCCAGATGATGGACAGGAGCAGCGAGGTGGGCGCGCCGATCCAGAACAGCACCGTAGCAAAGACTGGGTCGCGGTCCTTCTCAATGAAGGCGAACAGCACCAGAATCACCTGTTTGTGGGGAGTTGAAACGAACTCAGAGGATAGTGTAGTTGGTATCACGTTTACACACGGAAACGGCAACCAGGTGGCTAGCAAACCGGAATTGCATGCTAGTTTACGGACGCCGGACTGCCGGACTTGCAATGACACGTTTACACGTTTACTTACAAACGGCAGGGACAGGCAGCTACCGTTGACGTTGTGGGCAAGCTCCTTGGCAACCTGCAGAGTCGCACAATGTAACGACATCATTGTGGCTCAATAACAGCACTCTCAACACCACGCCCTGAGCGCATGCCCAGGCGCCACCATGTCAGTACCGTGCGTTTGACTTGCCAATCTACCCCAATAATCTTCTGCCTTGTACCGTTTTTTCATGCCCCACCGCACCTTCTTGGGGTACAAGAAGATCTTGAACACATAGAGTACAACCCAAATGAAGTACCAGATGGCAGCCCACACCGAGATGGTGTAGTAGACAGCGGCGGGAGCCGAAATGCCGCCGTTGGTGGGGTCGGCCGCCTTCCAGGCACACGCCACGCCAACGATACCCAGGTGCATCACAAAGTGGGTCCTGCGAAGGTCCATAGAAGCATAACAGCAGCTGTTTCAACCCCTTTCGCTGGGCTCGGGCACACAACCCCTCTTAGTTACCCGCCGGCGCATGCCCCGCCCAGCTTTACCATGCATCACGCCCTCCTGCTGCGCACGCGCCCGCCTACCCATCCCACAGCGCAACCGAGGCCAGTCAGTCCCTTACCGAAATCCCAACTACCATATTTCCACGCGCGTGCCCTCACATCTTGTCGTTCAATCCCAGCTACCGCATCCCCTTTGCGCGCGCACTCACAGCTTGACGTGCTTGACGGGGTGGAAGTCCTCCTTGGTCATGTCATCGGTCTTAGTCTTGTACTTGTAGTCCACCACCAGCGGGTGCGCATCGCTGAACCGCTTCACCAGCAGCTTGGGGTCGCCCTCATCCAGGCGCTTGTGTGTGTCCTCCCAAGTGTACTCAATCTGTTTCATAGCGGGGTGCGCGGGCGGTGCGCGGGCGGTGCGCGGGTACTGAGCAACAGATGCGCGGCTCAAGCGCAGAGAGGAGGTGCGGCAGCACGCGTTGCGAAGGCAGAGGCAAGGCATGCGTTGGTGCGAGGCATGTGACGGCGGCAGGGCAGTGCGTCGTACTGTAAGCTGTGTTGCCTGGAGCACTCACCTCGACCTTGGAGTTGATGAAGGTCTGGTACACGGAGTCCTTGACCAGCCCGAACTTGATCATCAGGCCAAACATCCAGCAGCCCAGGCAGAAGCTGTCAGCAGCAGGCATGGCGTCGGACAGAGTGCACAGCAGCACACTCAGTTACAGAGCACCAAGAATGCATGCGGAAAGGTGGCGCGATCAGCGGCAGGCAGCCGGGTAGCGACAACAGCGCAGTGGCGCATGACACTCACTCGATGGCCGACTCCATGAGTGCGGCGGCGCCAAGGGCGCAGGTGAAGGACAGGCCCACGATGTTGAGCTTCTCCTCGTGCACGTGCATCAGGTAGAAGAAGAACGCCAGAGTGCTGAACATGACACCGCACAGCGCGGCAAACTGCTTGGGCGGGCCTGTGTGCAGGCGCAGTAGTATCAAGAGGACACACGTGTGAGGCGGGGTGCTATTACGTGGTGCGCCTGGCCAAACTGGTTGCGCCTCGAGGTACCCCCACATCCAGGAGTCCATCCACCCACCGGCCGCAAACTTGGGCTTGAAGTTGGCGACACCCAGGATGAAGAGCACATCAGCGAACGAGGTGATTAGGGCCGAGAACGCGCCCAGGGCTGAGGCGTTGCTCCCACCGATGAAGCGGGCCACATACTGGGCAGACAAGGGTCGGAAAGGGTCCCAGACACGACTAGTTAGTCTAGTTTTCGGCGTTCGCCCCATGACGTCAGTCTGCGAATACCATGCCGCAACCTACTACGCGCTCCTGCACGTCCCTCCCAGCCCCCTGGACGCTTGGAGCGAACTGTCCTAGAACCCTGCCCTGCCCTGCTCCCCCTTTCCCTATGCCATTTCCCCCGGCCCCCGCTGTCCCTCACCTCCACCATGAGGCCGCCCATGACCCAGTGCGCGCCGCGCTCCTTGTAGTAGATTGCCACCAGCAGGCAGATCACAAACGACTGCAGGGTTGGGGTGATGCAGGACGTAATGGCAGGGCCAGGTAACACGCACGGGCCGCGGGCAGGGGCGGCGTTGCGACGGGCTGCAGCTACAGCCCTACCGGCAGGACGCGTCTGGACGTTCTGCAGAGCCCGCCAAACCCCTAAGACCCCGCTCTGCTGACCTATCCGCACAGCCGTCCACTCACCCAGAAGCCGTTCAGGCGCACGACGCGGTTGTCCACGGCCTCGGGGAAGTGGAACAGCGTGCCACCAGCCGAGGAGCCAGACTCAAGCACACCCGAGCTGCACGCGCAAACACGATACAGTTAAGCCCTGCACACCCACACAAGCGGAGGGGGGCAACACCAGCAAATTCCGCTAAGGCAGCACCCCTGCCGCACCCAGGCGCCGAGGCGGCTATCAGGCGTGCCCTCTCCAGCGTGCCAACCCCGTCCGCCGTCCCCAAACCCCTCGCCCCAGCCTACCCAACCCCCGCCCCACCCTCGCCCAGACCTACCGGCCCAGGCGGGCGTCCATGTCAGTGGCCGCGGCGACCGCCACCTTGACGCCCGCGGCGTGCAGAATCTTGACCAGCTCGCCGTCCGAGTGCAGGCGCTTGGTCGCGTCACAGCCGCCCACCATCACCTTGTTGACGTACACGTACGGGACGGTTTTCTGCGCGGAGCGCGGCGTGTTGAGTGGAGTCAGCTGGATACTCGATGTCGTGGTGGCAAGCGGGTCAGCGGTCAGCGGGTGGGATACGCATAAGAGGATCCTGCGACGGCAAGCTCCTTAGCGCTCCTCACTGCAATCCCACTGCTTGGAGCCTCTTGGAGCGGTGGCACCGTTTGCACGTATCACGTCACGCTTCACATTCTAGATACCTTCCTAGGAATGCTAGCAGTAACCCCTCGAGTGCAGTCGCTTCAATGCTGCTCACCTGTGGTGCGTGCATCTTCTTCAGGGCGTCCCACACGTCGCCGCCATGGGGCATGGCGTCAACATCGTAGTCCAGCGTCTGTTTGGCCGACGGGTCCATTTGTGGGACTTTGTAAGGATAGGTGCGTAACTGGAGGCTCCGCATGAAACGCCATTCAAAAGCTGGCTTATGCGGAGCCGTTGCGCCGTAACCAGGGAGTGCAGTCCCCTGGTGATGCCCGCCCACCGCCTGGGTGTGAATAAGCTTGCAGTACAATCACGTGCGTGTACACCTACCGGCACACCTAGCTGGGCAAACAGGCGGCGCGCCTCAATGCTGAAGGGGCAGTGCACCTTGCCAAAGATGACGACCCTTTGTTAGGGGAGGGGGGGCGCGGGCGAGGGGCCAGCGAATGGGTGACGCAGGCGGAACCGCGCGGGTACCGTAGGTCAAAGTCAGGCTGAAGTGGAGCATGTGAGGGGGCCGGCGCCGCTCGTGGCATGTTCGATTGGCACAAGATCAAGAATCTGCATCATGCCCAGAATGCTACTTGCAGTGCAGGACACACTTTGAAATGCTGACTCTCAGGCAGCCACGTCGGACACATGGCCGAGCGCGCCGCGCCAAAACGCTGCACACTTACGGGGCACTGTCGGCAGCGGCAGCAATCTTCGCCGCAAGGTCATCGCCTGGGAAGGAATTGATGTCGGGCACGTCGGCCTTGGGTGCCGCGCCACTCTCAATATCTTTCGGCGCTTCCTCCGCCATTGTGCAGGGCACTATGCGATTCGATTTCAGCTCCTGCAATCCAGTATATGCAGCGGGCAAGTTGCGCGCTAACGTGGCATGAAGATGTTCGCAGGAAGGCGCACACAGTACCCCACCTCTGGCAAACTTAACAAATAGAATCTACACCTAGGAGATGACTGAGTTGATAGGTGGGCAGCGTTTAGGTGAGGTTGACGAACAGAACACAACTTGACAGCGAAGCAGTGGTCAAACTTGCGCAACCGTGCTGCGACTGTGTAATCAAGCCTATCTGAACAAAAACAATACCCAGATGCGCACCTGTTTCAGCGGCGCGTTGCTCAGCGGAGCGCTGGGACTCTCGGTTGCGGCGATGCTAGCGCGCTACGCCAGAATGCGCGGCGGCAGTAGGAAACTGCACTATAATAATCACAGCACGCACCGCCATTTTATAGGCAGCTAGGCAGAATCGAAATCAACCCCGATCGCGACGGTTGAATTTCAGAATTTAACATGCGCCTCGGGCTCTCGAATGCAGGCTAAGCGTATAAAATTTGATGTTGTCTACATTGCCATTTCACGCCAGCTCCGAACTTATAAGAAAAGAGGGGGCAGCCGGGGGCGGCTCACACACCCTCATTCCCTGGATTTCTTGCAATCCTTTCACTTAGTTATTGTAATTTGATACATTTTATTGCCTCGTGGCCAGCGACAACATTGCGGGGGGTGTGTGTGACCCAGGACCCCGCGCAGTGATGGGCTGCGTCAAGGCTGACCGGGAACTGGACGATCGGGTTGCGGGCGTCTACGAGTTCCATTGCCAGCATGGTGGACGTACTTTAGGTATTGAGCGTCACAGCTGGGAGCGGGGCGGGCCACCTCATGCCGAACGCGGCGTCCACGATTTTCAGGTTCTGGCCAGTAAAATCCTAGTATAATTAAGAGCAGAGCGTAGTCCCTGAGTGTGATGGCTAGAATCCCGGTTCACAACTCCCACAAGGTGTGTCATGGCTGGCAAGAGTTGCAGGGTGAGTTCACGGCTACTACACTGATGATCGAGCTGGCTGGCTCAGGCTGGCTCATGTATGGAGTTCCGGTTCTGACCATCATAGGAGGAGCCCAGCACATACAGATCACGCGGGGCGGCCCGCACATCAACTCTGGTGCTGTCAGGGTGGGTGCGCATGACGTAGCTGAGTGGTCATCAGGCCACGCTGCAGAACGGGTCTCGGGCCCCACTCACCTGAATCCAGGCGCCGCGGAAGGCAGGCATTCAAGTGCACACCCACAACCCCGACAACGCCGCGGCGGTGACCTCTGGCAAAGGCAAGGGCGGAAGTAACAGCGGCGTGACGAAGAGGCTGGCGGTCGTGGCGAGGGGGGTGCGTGTGTGCGTGCCTGGCAGGCCCGTTCTGGGTGGAGTTCGGATGCCCGTGCATGAAGTCTTGCATTTGCATTCACACTAGCTTACATTTCTGTGAAGGTGCGGGAGGTGCGAGATAGAGGTGTCATTCGATAAGCAGGGGCGGATATATACATTCAACACTGTCATGCATCTCTCCCCTGCTGCCATGGCTTCATGTATCAGCGCTTGGTTCGTCGTCTCGGTACGGCGCAGGCGGAGATGAAAGAGTCTGGACACGTCCGTGTGGTAATGAAGGGCTGTGCGTGGCGCGGTGCCACGTCAGCCACGTGCAAGTGCATAGCAGCGCTGTGTTACTTAATCTATAGCACACCAGGTTCTTCTAGTTCTTCAACGTTGCAGCAATGGGCGCCGGCCATCCAGATCGCTCGCGTCATGTGGACTGCGCTAGCTAGCTAGCTGCGTGCCCTGCGCAGCCCGGCTGGCTCGGGACAACATGATACGCGGTCGGCGCTTCGGGGCGGGGAGGTGTGTGTGTGTGTGTGTGTGTGTGTGTGTGTGTGTGTGTGTGTGTGTGTGTGTGTGTGTGTGTGTGTGCGTGTGTGTGTGTGTGTGCGTGTGTGTGTGTGTGTGTGTGTGTGTGTGTGTGTGTGTGTGTGTGTGTGTGTGTGTGTGTGTGTGTGTGTGTGCGTGTGTGTGTGTGTGTGTGTGTGTGTGTGTGTGTTGAGAAACGAAACGAAAGCCCGCCCAGACGTACGACGCCGGAGTTACTGTACTTACCGATAGATACCTACCCATTTACCGAGCGTCGCGTGGCCCAGGTAGCCATACTTATACCAGCGATAAGCCTGTAACCCCATGGGCGACCATTCGGCCTGATGACCCCGCGATGCACCTGTATGCGTCCATGCTCCATCCGCACCCTGGGCGCTCTAAACAACGTTTACCCAGCACGCCTGATTCCAGGATTCCCGCCCGCTGGTCGTAGTCGAGCTCACCTATAGGCAAAAGCGGAAGCATGGGCATAGGGCGGCAGCGAGGAAGTGTCACAGGCAGGCGAATGGCAAAGGCGACAAGTGTGGCGGCGTGCAGCAGACAAGCTAGGTACCACGCGTCCTAAATCCCGCCCACTAAGTACAATAGCACTAAGCAAAGAGGGAGAGGTAGTGGTGGCACTGCGACTAAACGGGGTCAAGGCTGCATGGGGGACGTGGCGGGCAGCGTTCAGACGTGTCCGACACAGGCTGGTGTGTGCGTGTGTGCGTGCGACGCCATGGGCTGGCGGGAGCTGGCCTCCCGCTCCCCACTTCATGGCGGCACCGAGGCTAGGCATGCTCGCGGCCGCAGTGGCCGCGTCGGTGGTGTGTGTGTGTGTGTGTGTGTGTGTGTGTGTGTGTGTGTGTGTGTGTGTGTGTGTGACTACGGTTTCCACGGTTATTCTGCCAGATCACGTGAATCGTGTATCTGGTATAACCAACGACAGGGCTCTCAATTGAGGGCTGCCGTGACCTGGCGTTTCCCCGGCAGAGCGCAAATAGCTCTGGAGTCCACAGGGTAACGCACTCCGACCCTTCACCGCGCCAGTAATCCTTGCGGAATTACTACCGGTGTAACAACCTCAGACCCAGCGGGCGAGCTACCTCTTTAAGACCAGGCGGGCAGAAGACAAAACAGCAAACATAACAAAACACGCAGCACGCAGCACGCGACAGCACGCGATAGCACGACCACAGTGGCTGCGGGGCTGAGTCCTACGCCCCCGCAGCCTGCACGACCTCAACCGCAACCTAACCAGCTCTCGACGCCAGGGCAGACTATGCCTAAGGGCAGCCACCAATGCGTCTGGCCACTAGGCCGGTCCAGGCCGTAAGGCCCGGGGTGATGCAGCACCCAATACACCCTCTCAGGCATAAAACCCCGCAAACCTGGCACTGCTCCCACGGGCGTAAAAACAAAAAAAACCCATCGCCTGCCCACTAAGCTCCCCCGCTGACCCTCTCGTATGCCACTGCTTCAGTGGCTCTTGTTAGTGCTCACGCGCTTCTCCTAAGGGCTGATCCCTTTCAAGCCTCCAGCTCCAGCAGTCCAGCTCCAGCTCCAGCTCCAGCAGCCTCCAGCTGAAAATTTTCATACCAGTTGGTACGGCAATAATCATGGTAGCTTGCGGCAATGCGCACAGCATTTCACCGTTCACCACCGCCAGGATGGGGTGAGTGGCGTCAACACCATCCCAGCCCTTTTGGGGCACGCCGAGCTGCGCGAACTGCATCAGCCGCGACCAGAAGTCCGCGACTGCGCGAGCGCACGCAAGCTCGACGGGGTTGACGCCTGGCTGCGGCGGCGTCAGCTGTGTGGGCGGGATCTCGTCAAGATAGATCGGGTTCCGCCTCCGCTGCACCTGCCACCGCAGCCTCGGGAGCTGCTGCCGCCACCGTCTGAATTCCCAGGGCCGCTGCGGCGCGCGTCATCCCGCGCAGCTGCACCCGGCCATGTTCTGTGGCGGCCAGCGCCGCCATCACCACCACGTCCCAAACACACTGCTGAAAACCCGGCGGCGCCTGGACCAGCCACAGCTGGGCTTGGCTGCTGATGGGAGCCGGACCGGGGTTGTGTGCGTTGATCTGCGCCACCACGGCCTTCGCCACCGCGCAATCCCAGAAGTGGTGCTGCCGTGGCGTGGGCGCGGCGGCGGCGTGCGCCGCCGCCGCGGTGCCCCCATGGCCGTGCTGCCCACAACCGCATGGCTCACGGCGAGCCAACGGCATATGCGGGTTTCCCGGCAGCGGCACTGCGTCGATGGCCAACCGTCTCAAAGTGTCGCCGTTCCCAGCGTACCTTCTGCCAAATGCGCGCCAGGTGTCCCTAATGGCGCCAAGCGTTACAGCCGCAGCTGCTGGCAGGTACTTCCGCCGCACCACAGCGCGCAGCGGCAGGCCCTGTGCCGCGCGCTTATAATCCTCGTGTAGGTCCGCCCGCCGCGTGGCCACATCGTCCAGCTGCATGGATGTGGCCATGCGGACGGACAGCTTCGCTAGGGGGACTTTGAGTGTGTGTGTGTGTGTGTGTGTGTGTGTGTGTGTGTGTGTGTGTGTGTGTGTGTGTGTGTGTGTGTGTGTGTGTGTGTGTGTGTGTGTGACGGACAGCTTCGCTAGGGGGACTTTGAGTGTGTGTTGAGTGTGTGTGTGTGTGTGTTAAAGAGCACAAGGAAAACGTTGCGCAAAGACAGTGTATGCGATGCAGCAAAGCGACGGTTTACGGATGTTACCTGAAGTTACCTCGCATACCTGCTGCGGTGAGCCGCGGTCTTACCAACCGGAAATCGCGCAACCCCCGCTGCTCTAACCTCGAGGGGGGATTCGTGTCCACACGCTCTCAAGGGTGCAAACCCATGCATGTGCTCACGGTACCGTGAGGCCCAGGCACTCCTACGATTCCTAGCTCCTCGTCGCTACTCCTGGCCGCTAAGTCCAAGCTCCCGCCCAATCCTCGATGAAATTCTCACCTACGAGCGAATAAGAAAACAACAGAGCACAGGGCGGCAGCATGGGAGTGTCACGAACAAGAGTGAAGGAACATGTTAGCGCGGCGGCGCGCGACGAGCAAGAGCAAACACGCAGCCCAGTCCCAGCCCAATTAACTATACGAGGGGTTGCGCGATTTGGGAAAGAGACGGAGGGTGGGCGACCACGAGCAAGTAAACAGGCGGGGGACGGCATGGGCGCATGCATGACGGCAAATGCAAATGGTGTGTGTGTGTGTGTGTGTGTGTGTGTGTGTGTGTGTGTGTGTGTGTGTGTGTGTGTGTGTGTGTGTGTGTGTGAGAGTGTGTGATGGGACAGGGTTCAGGCAGGTTGGCGAGGTCCCATAGGGTGCAGCTGACGCCCGTATCCCAAGCAGACAGCAAACAGTTTGCAGCGGCAGAGCAGGAGTGCATGGCTGGTCGAACGCCGGAGTTACTGTACCGACAAGTTGCTGGCTGGCTGGAAGTGTGTGTGTGTGTGTGTGTGTGTGTGTGTGTGTGTGTGTGTGTGTGTGTGTGTGCGTGTGTGTGTGTGTGTTAAAGAGCACAAGGAAAACAAAGCGCAAAGACAGTGTGCAGCAATGCGACGGTTTACGGATGTGACCTGAAGTTACTTCGCACACCTGCTGCTGAGCCGCCACCGGCCTACCAACCGGAAATCACGTAACCCCCGCTACTCTTACACTCAACCTCGAGTTGATTACAATGTGGTGTGCACGAGCATGCGTGCTATCCTGTCCCCGTAAGTACCAATGGCCCGGGCCGGTGGTGCTTGTTGGGTCGGGGAATACGCTGCACACTGCGGGACTACGCCACCTGCCCACTTACCCTGTCCCATCGCACTCATGCTGTGCGGGCGTCCGCCCACAGCGCTGCTATCGTTTCGGTCTGCGCCCCCCTCCTACTCTGGGTCGCCCACTTCAGGCCAGGCCACACACACTCCACGAGACGACGCAATGCTCGCGCCGGTTGAAAAGAGGGGTTAGAGAGCGCGAGCCGCACCAAGCCTCTCCTGGCCCCGCGCCCTGGCCTGCTGGCGCTCTTCGTGTGTATGGTGTCCAGATACACCAGGTTTGAGTCGCTCAAAGATCCATACGGTAGCGTGTGCGCTCAGTCCGATCCACATATAAATACAGGGCTGCGATTACTACCTTACCACTTCTGTGTTCTGATGCGACAAGGTGATGGTTGGCAACCCCTGCCGCAGGGTGTGTCCCGCTGCCTCATGTCAGAGACACCCGGCATCCGTAAATAGTTCCGCTGGTTCCTATACCACCAAGAATGCGACTACTGCCTGCATGCTTCAGCTGACACGCGTTGCACGCGTTGCCCCCAACCCCCAAGGAGGAGGCAACCCCTGATCTCGCGCCCTGACCTGCCCCGACCGCCTTGCCTGCACCCGGCCGATTTTGGTCGCCCCCGGTATAACTCCCTCGTACTTCATTGTCACCATTCGCCCAGTGGTTAGTCGTGGCATGTATGACTGCTCACCTTTGGCAACGCGTGTCGGGGACTAGCCGTGCATTGGATCAGCCTCCACGGTGCTGTCCACGATGCGCAACCATGGGCTTGACCTCGCCTCGGCTGCCGGTCGGCTGGACAGTGATAGTCGCTGGCGGGGGTAGGCGCACTGTAAGCCAGGGAGAGCCTCCGTCGCCTCAGTGCCCATGTCCCTCGGCGCACTCAGCCTCCGTCGCCTCAGCGCCCACGTCCCTCGGCACACTCAGCCGCATTCAGCCGCACTCATTGCGGCGCCGTTCTGCTTTGCCATTGGCAGTCAGCCGGCCGGGCGTCAGGCCCCACAGTTCCGCCAGGCTGTGATAGCGGTCGCTGCGTGGCTCCGTGTCCTGACTGCTGGCGGCTGCAGCCGCTAGTGCTGCCTCGCAGTTAAGCTTCCGCGCAGCTGCCACCAGCTCGCGCCTGTGCTTGGGGCTGCACTGCTGCCACCGCTGCCGCATGCAGAGGCCAGCCGGGAGCTCCAGCAGCACCAGCGGCTGCGGCGCCGGCGGGAGCAGCAGCAGCGGCTGCAGCAGCGGCGCCGGGAAGCTGCCGGCCTAGCAATCCCGCAAGTGCCCGCTGCACAGCGATGGTGGCAGCAGTAGCGTCGCCGGATGCAGCCTGCTCCCGCCGCCGCCCTCCCCGCCGCCTTCTCCGCGTGCAGCTCCCCGTCGCCCCGCCACCGCCGCCCGAATCGCTTTCCACGCACTCACAAGACACGCCGGTGAGGCCAGCCGCCACCTTGCCATCGACATAGCAGAAGTAGCGGCCCAGCTTGGAGACCGGCAGGTAGGAGCGCTCCTTGGGGCCGTAGCGCGCCAGGTGCAGGTGCAGCAGGAACAGGTCGTGGCTGTACTTGGGGTCCTTGGGCGGCGGCTCCGTGCCGACGGACTCCATGGCGGTGCGGAAGTCCATGACCTGGCTGTAGTCCTGGTTGTGGGCGATCAGGGCATTACACCAGACTTGTAATGAGCAATACTGATAGGGGGACGTATCTGATGCAGGTGCTAACGTAGATGGCTCGGCAGCTTGAGTCGCGCTAGGATGCGTGAGTTGGATGTCTAGGACGTGGACATGGCCGTGACGTGCACCATTGTTGGTGCGCGTGCACCGAGCCCAATGATGGGTCAAACCTGAGGGACAAGCGTGAGTCTAGCAGTTCCCCGGCGGGCAACCAACGGGAGAGACGCTCCTGGAACGTACTCCATTGCGCGTCGAGTCGAATTTTGCGGCACAGGCCTTGGCACGATTTTCGCAAGCCGCATGAGATCAGGCTGTTGGCATTATCACGAACGTAATCACATTGACAAAGGGCACGACGTTACAATACAAGAGCTGCTAGTATGGTGAAGGGCCCCCGCAACTCCTGTGTCACATAGGCTGGGTAGCAAGGTATTGTGAGGTCGAATATATGAAGCAAAGAGTCAGAGTAGGCGGGCTTTCACATGTGGGCACGATGAAACTCATTCGGCCGGGTTCCCCCGCAGCTACCGATTACCGTGTTTCCAACCGAGCCCCGTATTACCTCAACATATTGTGTTAACGTAACCTCAATTTTCTGTCTTCATTCTCGCAAACTACTAAAGTCACCGTAGGGCACATTCTCGTCGAGCCGGGTGGGGCCCTTGCGCCCAGCATGGCGCGCGGTGCTAGCTCCACCGGAATGCTGATTCGTAGGTCCTGATAGGGCTCAGTAGAGTGAAGGAGGCGGCAAAGAAACCATGGGATTGTTTTCCTGCTTCGGAGCCTCGGGAGCGGGCGAGGCGGATGTCGTGGTTGCACAGCAGGCTCGTCAGCAGGCGTACGGGATCCCTGCGCATGACGCGAGCTCGGGCAAGCACGCAGCGGCCGGCAAGGGGCAGCAGAGCGAATTCCTCGACCTGACTGGACCCGCGCCGAAGTCAGCACAGACCACAACCTGCACTTCTGGCAACACTACATCACTGTCGGCAGTGACCACGTCGGATGTGCACGGGGCGGCGTACCAGGCAGGTTCAGAAGAGCTAATGGTCGCTTAATGTTTGGGAGCCGGAGCTCGGAGCGGCCAGGTTCCGCACATCCGTCGGTTGAAATTGTCACTCCTTGTGATATTGAATTCCTGCCAGCAGTTTTGCCTGACGCTAAAAAAGGAAACGCGTTGCCCACGATAATGCGCGCCCCGTTTCTTGCCTGCAGCTACAAATTCTTAATGGCGCGCTTGCGGGGCTATCTGGGAACTGGTATGAGCGTGTATCATCAGCAGCAACGCGCTTGACGGGCGTCTCAGGTGCCGCTCTGTGCACCGTCGCCATTCTCGACGCTGCGCACGAGCACTTCACGGTCGTCCACGTCACAGGAAAGGACGTGGATGCGTCCATAAGGTCCCCTCCAGGGTCGCAACTCCCGGCATTGCAGGCAGTTGCGCCATCTGCGCATGGCCCAGGCGCCCAGGGTAGCCTTAGATACAACAGCGCGCAGGTTCTGCAGCTACTGCAGGTGTGTCAGGTTGGGGGCATGATTTTGGGCATGGAAGGTTGCTGGTCGGCTTGGGCTGGCGGGTCGGGGCACGGGGGGCAACCTTACTCGACGCCGTCTCTTAACCGGTGTCCTTGTCTCATGGGGACGGCACGCCTCGCTCCACCTGCTGGTATTGTGGATGTCGCACGAATATTAATTGTTGCAACCCTCCGCAGCGCGGTGCTACGGCTTGTATGGACCGTCTTGAGCCACCTCCTTGCTCCGTGCCCCGCAGACGCCGCTGACCTACTCGTTCTCGGACCCGGTGCACGCGTCGCGGGAGACCAACCAGCCGCCACATGACTGGCAGTCTATGTACGATACGTTTGGGCTGTCCGACTTCTGTGCACTGCCGCTGATGCACAACAAGTCAGTCGTGGGGGCAGTGACGCTAGCTTTCGTGGCGCCGCCTGCGGAAACGCGGGCACAGCAGAACCAACGTTACCTAGCGCAAAGCTCGGGCGCCAGCACACACCAGCCAGCGTCTCCCCTGATGGCGTGCGACGAGGCATCAATGAGGACGCTGGGGTTGCTCCTGTCGGTCCTGCTGGTGGGGCAGGACATGCAGCTGGCGCAGCAGGTGGGGCTTGCGGACGCTGGGTGGTTGGCGACCGCGTGATGCAGGGTGTCAGGATGACGCACCACACGCGCTGCAGAGGGAAGCGCGGCCAGTGATGCCGTGTAGGGGTCAGCGCATGTGCGTGTCGTACACTGGTCCGGAAGTCAGGGGTATCGGGGTCCCATTCCCGCGCTGCCCAGTTGCTTTGTCCTACGGCGTTCGCCCCGCGCCCAACGCCCGACACGTACACTCAACCCTTGCAGGTGGCGGAAATCCTGGCCGGCGTGTACGACGCGCGCAACGTGCAGCAGGTGGTGACCGTGGTGGCGGCCGGCGCGGAGCAGGTGCTGCAGCTCACCACGCGCGTGGCCGTGTCCTGCAACCTGGCGGTGCTGGCCGTGCCGGGCGCTGGGGCCGGCGCCGGCCAGGCTGCCAGCGCGCTGTCGCAGCCAGGGACTGGCACCGGCACGGGCGGCGGCGGGCCGCCCGCCAGCGTCACGTCTGGGACGGGGCTAGGCGGGCGCGCGATTTTTTTCGAGGAGCGGAACGCGCATACAGCCGGTAGCCGCGTGGACGGCAGCACGCAGGGCACGCAATGCTCGCGATCAATGGCTAGCATCACAGACGCGCAAGGCTCGGGCTCGGGACTGGTGTTCGGCCAGAACTACCGGTCACGGTTGCAGAGGTCAGTGTCGTCAGGCCAGACGGGTTTCCATGTTGTGACCACAGTTGTTCGTGCTCGTTTGGTAACCGCGCTCGTTTGGTAGCATAGCAAGAGATCTGCACCGCATCTGAAGAGTCCCCGTTGTGGCATGTGCTTCTGCCTTCACAGCCGCGCCAATACACCGCACGACGGCCAGAGCACCGGCGCGGTTTCCGGGGCCCAGGCCAACATGCTTTCGCCGCGACGGGGCGGCACCAACGGCTCCGCCAACCCGCTGCCGCATCTGTCTGTGCGGACCAACGGCAATGCGAACGCCAGCCATGACAGCACCTCGCCGCCGAACGGTTCAACGGGCGGGCTTCTCTGGCAGGCAGGGCTAGTGCAGGTGCGCGGCTCTCCCTCTCCTTTGCCCGGGTGAACGTCACACCCCGCATGCCCCAGCCCCTGCAAGCACCACCGCCTACCGTCCCTCCCTACATGCAGCCTGAGCCCTCCCCCTGCCCCTCTACCACTTCCTTAGCTAATCATGCATGTACCCCCCCCCTGGACGTCGGCACGTTACACTTGTGATTTAATCACTCCATTGTCCATAAACGGCCTCCCCATATTTCATTGGACTTGGGCACATACCTCCCCCCCCCGCCCCTGCTCTGTCCCATTCCCATCAGGCGCGCGCTCTGGGCCTGCGCCACACGCTGCTGGCCAACCTGCCGCCCACCGGCACCATCATCCACGACTGCGCCTCCTACATGCAGCAGGTCGGCTGCCCCAAGCGCGACCTGTATCTGCTCTCCACCTGTCAGGGCGCGCCGCCGTTCTCGCTTGCCATCGCGCCCGCGCCGCTCAAGGAGGCAGACCCTAACGGCCAGCAGCTGGTGCTGTACGTGGCAGTCGCGATGCGGCTGCCCATGGAGCTGCTGACGGAGCTGCTGGGCCAGGCGCAGCAGCTCGCGGTCAAGGTGCTGGCGCCGCTGCTCGCGGCCAAGCTGACCACTGGCAACCTGGCGGACGAGTGGACGCTGCTGATGGGCACCTGCACCTCAGGGCGCACCCCCGGGCCGGGCACGGGGCCAGGCGGCGTGGGCTTGGCGGCCAGCAGCCCCGACCCGCGCATGAGCAGCAGCACGGCGCAGGTGGGTGGCGGCGGCGTAGGGGCCGCCGGCGGTGGCAGCAAGGACGCCGCCAGTGGCTCCGCCATGTGCGGCAGCGGCGGCACCATGGACGGCCGCCGCAGCAGTCCTGGCGGCAGCAGCGACGAGACCGGCCCGGGCGGCGCGCAGCGCGGCCCGGCTGGTGCGGCCGGTGCTCGGCACCCGCAGCTGCCGGCTGCGCTCACGGCGCCGCCGGGCCACTCTCCCGGGGTGCTACCGTACGCGGAGCAGGGGCAGCGTGGCGGCACTGCGCCGTCTGACATTGGGCGGGTGCTGGGCGGGCCACCGGCAGGCATCGGCTCCCAGGAGTCGCACGGCACGGTGCTGAGCACGGCGGTGGGCGGCGCGTTCGCGGGCGACACCCGCACGCACATGGGCATGCTCGTGTCGTCGTTCAAGGACACCATCAATGCGCTACAGGCGTCCAGGTGCGCATGCGCAGCGTACGGTAGATGCCGAAGTGGTTTTTGTGGCTGATCCCCGAGCAGGAACGGGGTGGTTGGGAACGGGGTGGTTGGGGGCGGTTGGTGGTTTTGGGGGACCGGTTTTAAGCAGGTTTAGCGGGTATGTGATGGCGTTTCTGTAGGGCCTTGCTCAACAACCACCACCCGCGCGGCTTGTCCAAACAAATAGTTCAGACACCGCTGGCTGAGACGCTGGTCGGGCTATGCAATTAGAGTTTTGCCTCCTGTGAAAAGGCGTCACTCAGGGTCAACCGTTCATTGCGAAGACATAGTTAGGCAATCACCCGGTTTTGGCCCGCGCAAGGCCGCTTCCGCTTGCCTCGTGCTTGTACGACCTACCAATGCTCTTTGATTAGGGTTACACCTAGCCTCCATTCCCAATCCAGGACCCGCGTATGATCCACCAAAACTGTCTACAGATTAGCCTTAGGACTTCGCTACCTCTGACGGCCGGTTTTCCCACTGCCGTTTTGCTTACGGTATGCATTATGATTAACATACCCTGCAGCCCTTCCTCACCTGGCCCCTGGCCCCTGCTTAACCTGCACCCACACACCCGTGCCTTCATTGCCCACCACAGGGCTGAGGAGGCGGAGGAGCTTACGGTGCTTAAGCTGGGCAAGGTGCTGGGGCGCGGCGGCAGCGGGCTGGTGTTCCAGGGTTACCTGCACCTGGGGCTGGAGGTGGCGGTGAAGCTGTTCGAGAACCCCGACGACACCGACCCAGACGCGATCTCCAGCGACGAGTCGCCCTCCATCGGCAATCTCAACCCTGACGGTTCCAGCATCGGGCCGGACGCGATGGGCGCGTCGCGCGGCGCGGACGGCGGCAGCTCGGTGAAGGACGGCTCCAAGGGCCCAGAAGGCAACGGCGGCGCGCAGCGGCGCAACTCGTCGCGCAGCGCGGCGCAGATGACGAAGCGGCAGCGCGACCTGCTGCGCAACGCGCTGGAGCTGGGCGTGACCTCGTCCGTCAGCCACCCCAACATAGTGCAGGTGACAACGGCGTATGGGAAGGAAGATGAAAGAGCAGGAATAGCCCATTCACTCACGGCCCGCAATTGCTGACGTGCGGGCGGCGGCGTGCATTGATGTGAGGGGACTGGACTCCGCGTTCGCCCCTACCGTCATCACAGTCATACCTCGCTCTTTCGCTTGGCTTGATGAGTCCGCGCCGTAACAAAGCCTCCTGCCCCTCCTACCGCCTCGGCCTCCCCCTTCCACAGGGCTACTGCCATTGGGTGAACGTGGTGCTAATGCAGGACGCCTCCCTCAACCGCTGCTGGCTGATGGGGCAGGCCGAGTACATGGCGCTCGCGCCGCCCGGCTCGCCGCCGCCGCCGCTGTGCTCGGCGCTGGTCATGGAGTACTGTGACATGGTGCGTCCGCCGTGCCGTGTGTGTGTGTGTGTGTGCGTGTGCGTGCGTGCGTGCGTGCGTGCGTGCGTGCGTGCGTGCGTGCGTGCGTGCGTGCGTGCGTGCGTGCGTGCGTGCGTGTGTGTGTGTGTGTGTGCGTGCGTGCGTGCGTGTGTGTGTGTGTGCGTGTGTGTGTGTGTGTGTGTGCGTGTGTGCGTGTGTGCGTGCGTGCGTGTGTGTGTATGTGTGTGTGTGCCGTAGTCCTGCAGGAAACCTACGGAACAGGGATGAGGGGTGAGGGCTCACAAACCCGGCTGTTGCCGGGTGCTGAAGATGGAGATCTGCGAGCGCTGGTCGTCTGGGCTGGGCGTCCAGCAGGCGCTGCCACGCAGGCTGTATGCGTCTGCCAGTAACGCCTGATACTAAATCGCCACCCGACCGCCGCGCGCGCAACAGGGCTCGCTCATACACGCGCTCAAGCGCGGGACGTTCGTGGGGGCGGAGGGCAAACCCAACATGGAGTTTGTGTACATGTGCCTGCTGGAGATCGCGCTGGCGCTGCGCCACCTGCACACCGCCAAGATCGCGCACTGTGACCTCAAGCCCGGCAACGTGCTGCTGCGCTCCAGCCCGCGCGACCCGCGCAGCTTCGTCTGCAAGCTGGGCGACTTCGGGTGCGTGCTTGGTTCTGTGCTTGTCGTGCTGCTGGCGTTGGCATGCAGCCCCGGGGCTCTGGGCTACCTAGCTGGTCAAGGTTACTTACAGGATTGCTCGCCTTTGCCCTTTTAGTAGACGCCGGCATGTGCGCAAACCAGCTTCCCGGCCTGCCTCCCTCTCAAGCTGCCAGTCTACGCGCTACCTGGCCTTGTCCCGGAACGCACGCCCTCGGTGCTTCACTGTATCTTACTACACCACCAAACGCTGCAACGCGCCCCATCACCTGCGCACCACTTGCACCCGTTGCAGCTACGCGGCCATCCTGAAGGACGGGCTGCTGCCGGGGCGGCCGGCGGTGCTGCCGGACGAGGCGTGCGGCACGCTACAGTACATGGCGCCAGAGCTGTTCGTCGCGGGGCGGCCCGTGGACGCCAGCATCGACATATATGCCTTTGGTGAGTTGGGGCGCATGACAGATTGCGCGGGCTTTGAAGCATGCTGAGCATATGGGCTGTGGTGCTGGAATGGTCGATGCCTCGATGGCTTTCGCCTGGTGCTGACGCATGTGTCTGTGCCCCTCTCTTGCTCCCCTATGACTCTGCCTGCAGGCCTCCTGATGTGGTGAGTGCCGGCATGTTGCACAAATTGTCGGGCGTAAACTGTGCATGATTTTGTTTTACATTCACCACGGGAATGCGGCGCCGGGGTGCTAACTCCACCACCCGTGTTCCCCATCTGCAGGGAGCTCATAACCGGCAAGACGCCGTACAGCGACAACGAGTACGGCAGCCGCGCGCTGATGAAGGCGGTGTACCACGGCAAGCGCCCCACGTTTCCGGAGCACACACTGCCAGCATACAAGTGAGTGCGTAAAGAGCAAGGAAAGCGCCAATTGGAAGGCACGAATAGAATACGTCTCGTAAGCCTGCCGAAAAAGTGTACAGCCTGTGTATCGTTGGTGTGCGGACTGTGCGAGGAAAAGGCACGAACACGACCACTCAGCCTTGTGCATCTGGGGGGGGGGGCCTTCCTGACGCGCTCAGTGCCCATCATGCCGTGCGCTGCTGCTTCCTGCAGGAACCTGGGCATGTGCTGCTGGTCCGGCGACCCCACGCTGCGCCCGAGCGCCTCTGTGCTGGTTAAGCTGCTGCGCCAACAGCTGGAGAGCTTGAAACAGTCGGGCCAGACAACCGGCGGGGCCGCGCCCTCCACCGCCCGTGCATGAGCATTGGGGCCAGACCCAGCTCGCGCGCAGCCGATGGGGCCTGACCGTGAACGGGAGGGCGCGGCGCGCAGCCGTGGTTGGGGTCAATCGCTTACGGAAGCAGTGCTAACCAAGGCAAATATGATGCATGAATATAACAGAGCGGCAACGTCGCCGCGGCCGGCCCAGTTGACTTGGTGAGCGGGCAACACGCGCCAGATGCTGGTGGCTGGGGCGCGGCGGCCACCGCGGGTTCATGTTATTGCTTAGAATGTGAAGAAAGGCTCAACAGTAACAGGATCAGTCACGCGCGCCCACTAGCCAAGTGGAAGGTCTACTGCTCAACGCATGCATGGAGGTTACAAAACATGGTCACTGAGAGAGAAAGCCATGCGTGCACTCCACTCATCTACACAAGTAAGAGTGAGGCGCACCCCGGCGGCACAGCGCTGCCCTGCCAGGGCCTTGCTTTGCTGCAGGGTGCTAATTGCTCCATAGATGCATGTTGTTCGTTCGGTTTCAGAAGTTTTGATGGTTCTATGTTCGCGGGTGTTTCGGTGGCGTTACCAGGTTTTCGCTGAGGCGTATCTGCCTGTCTCCATGGTAGTCGGCGTGTGGGGTGGTGTTCAGGCCCATATGTCTGTCACTGCGGTCCTTGCGCAGCATGACTGCTAAATCCTATGCATGGCCTTCCATAAGCCACTCGCGAAACCGGCACAGTTATGATGTCGAGCGGTCGCGTGTGTGGGTCCAGCAGCGTACTGGTTGCCCATCCCGTTGGTCGCAGCCGTGGTTCGTTTGATATCTGCGTCGGTTCTGTGCGTCTGTCTGCTGTCTGCTGGCCCCGGTTGACCCCAAGACCAGGAGAAGATAAACAGGCCACGGGCATGTATGTGAACCCAACGGACCGAAGCAGGACCGCCCTTCCTCCTGTGAAGCCGGGCCTCGTGTGTGGGCCGAAGCGAAATGAGCTTTTGGCAAATGTGTCTGGGTGACGGCAAGATGGGCACTAGGCGGCAAGATGGAGCTGGGCTGGGGTGCATGTGCTGAGGCAGTCTCGAGGCACATGTGTTGCGATCCTGGCGTTGCTGGGCCCACACTGCATGGGCAGTTTCAGCGCCAGTGTCCCATGGGCATGCACATTGGGGAGGGGGCATTGGATACACGGGTTGTTCATGTGCGCTAAGAAAAGCGCTGGTGTTCAGATGAGGGTCTCAGATGCGCATAGGGTGCTGTGGTAGCTCGGGGCGATTCTCATCATTAGATCGTATTGCCTCGGAGTGCGCACGAAAGAGCAAATGAGAGGTGTGCGAGGACGTTCATGTTTACGCGTGTGTCGCAGGTGGCCGTCGCAACAACAGGACTAGTGGGATGTTCTGGGCATGTCTCCGAAGGGTTTAGAGCAAGACATGTATGGGGGGTTATAGGGGTCGCACGGGCGGTGTGTAGAAAACTGTTGGTCACCCGAGGTGTGCACAGGTGTGGCCGTGTCGGTAGGCGTGTCTGGGCAAACGACGTAGTGCAGGAGGTATTAAGAAGACTACGTACGGATGCCGCATGTTGCGTGGCGGTGGCGCACCCGCCCTGCTATGACAATCAGTCGATTGCGTGAGAAGTGGCGTCGCGCCGCAAGGGGAATGGAAATTGCGGCCAGGAGAAGCTTGCAGCGGCGCTGCCACTTCGCGCGGGAAGAGTTTGATGTGAGCTTCGCGCTCACACCAACTGCATGTGTAATGGTGCAGAGGCGCACACTGGCTTTCGTTTGACGAGAACTTTACCTGTGCTGTTAGTAGCAGCACCACCTGGCGGGTTGGAATTCAAATCGGATGGCTCAGGGCAGGACGTGTCATGGCCGCCAACTTAATGTTATCGCCTGTGCTAGGCGTTTACCAACCACATTATGGCTTCGACGTGCGTTGCGGAACTCATGCGTACGTAGACCAGAGCGGAAGGCGGAGTGGGCTCGCAGGCGGCACGGGAGCAGGCAGTCAGTAGCACAAGTTACGAATGCATATGTTACCTCGTAACCGACGGTAAACGCCGTGGACGGCCGGGCCCATGGCTGGCTGACGGAATGTATTGGGATGGCTGGGCTGGGCGACGGCTGGCGGGCTGGCGTTGGGACTGCCAGAAATGATGCGCCCGAAACCAACCTGGAGAACACCAGCGCCACCGGTGCCCAGCACGACATGTATGGGAGGGAGGGAGGGACAGGAGGCGTGATGCACTGCAGCGCAGAAGCTATGGCGCGAGGCGCGAGGCAAGCAACGCCAACCCCAAAACAACCGCGAGGACATGGTGCGCAAGCCGGGCTGCGGGCTTCGTGGGGGGACGCTTGGGGGGACGCGGCGAGTGCAAGAGAGCCTCGGTTGCCCCCGGTCGGCTGGACAGTGACAGATAGCTGGCGAGGGTGGGCGCACTGTAAGCCAGGGTGAGGTTGCAACCACTTAAACCCAATACCGTACCATATTGCAAGTTTCAGTGTGCCCATGCTTCATAGGCTGCCGTTACAGCTTCGGGCTCGCTTGTTGCAGCCCGGCGGAAGACACAATATGTGGCTTTTTTGCATGGGAATAGTGCAGGGGAAATAGGTGGCAGGGAAAATTCGGGCGGAGCGAGAAGTGCCTTCGCACGTCCATGGACAATTGACTTTCGCGAGGTTGCCCGAAAAGCAAGCCATGGCTTTGCGCAGTAAGACTTCTGTACGTGGTAAATGTGCTACAAAGACACAGCAGACGGCGAGCCGTCATAAATGGCAGGGCAGGCGGCAGGGCAGGCGGCAGGGCAGGCGGCAGGGCAGGCGGCGGGGCAGGAGGCGGGGCAGGAGGCGGGGCAGGCGGCGGGGCAGGAGGCGGGGCAGGCGGCGGGGCAGGCGGAGGCGGCGGGGCCGGCAGAGGCGGGGCCCCGGGGCGCGGTGCACGTGCTGTGGCACTACCACTTCTCCGCCTTCCGCCGAAAGCGCTGGGCTGCGTTCATCCAGCGCGACCGCGCGCTCCACCGCGTCGCCAAGCAGCTCACGGGCGGCAGGCCCAAGGAGGAGGTGGTGGTGGGGTGGGGTTCGTGGGCCTTCCAGGGAGGGAAGGGCGGCTCCCCCATCTCCGTCAGGGGCGGGCGCGCGCCGACGGGGCGGCTCATCAAGCTGCTCCGTGAGCGCTACGCCAAGCATGTGTTCATCATCGATGAATACAAGACCTCCAAGGTGGGTGGGTTGAGTGGGATTGCAATTGCCGGTGGGTGGGTGGGCCGCTGGGTTTATGCCTGGCTTTAGCGGAAGCCGACCATGCAGACCTGCTACAACTGTGGCCCCCCTCCCTCCCACCCTCCCGACCATGCAGACCTGCTACAACTGCGGGTGTCAGGAGATGGCCATCAAGCGGCTTGGGGGGCTGAAGGAGGGGCAGCGGCCCTGGTCGGTCAAAGTCTGCAACGACTGCTTGACGACCTGGGTGAGGACCGTGCATGTGCAGGGACGGCTGGGCACTGGGGACGGATTGATTGACAGGTTGACGGTTGGGACAGCTCATGTGCGCTCTCCTCTTCCTCCCCGTTCCCCATCCCCAGAACCGCGACGTCTCCGCTGCCAAGGTGATCCGTGTGCTCCTCCTGCTGAAGCTGATGGGCTTCGAGCGGCCGACCAAGCTGCAGCGGCCGCCATGGCCGCCGCCGGCGGCGGGGCCAGGCTGAGAGCCTGAACGGCGCTAGCAGGGCGTGGGGCTGAGGGTGCACGTGTTGATTGGCGGCGAGTGACGTGACTAGTTTGTTAGCTGCGGGTTAGCACGGACTGTGCACCCCACCCAACCGGCCACGTCCGGATTTGCGGGGATGCCAAAGGCCCCCAACATAGAGGCGTGTGCTTAGTAGGCGCCCGCGTCAAGGTGGCTGGGTTGATAATGACCCGGGATCAGCCCTTTTCCTGCCATAAGGCAGCCACCTCCTTGTTTGCATGGGAATAGTGGCTGAGCCACGTATCTAGTCTGAGGCCGCAAGCGTCTACCTCATCTCCCGGACATAGCCGGGGTCGGTTCGTACAGGCACGCAAGCAGGCATGGCCCGCCGTAATGTGTCCAGCCACGTCCCGCCGTCAAGCAACAGTATAGCCAGCAATGAACCATTCAGCAGGAAATTCTCTAGCCACAACACTCCTCACTGCTGCGTCCGGCCTACCACATACTGTGCTGTGCTATGCTCGCCAGCAAAGACCCTAACTAGACACCGGCCGGCCTCAATCTGCGCGCCGGCGCCGCTTCTTGGGCGGCGCCGCGCTCTTTTCCTCCACGTGGCCTTGCTCGCCCCCTCCACTACGCACATGCACGCCGCAACTGCTGGGCCCAGGGCCGCTGCCGCCAGGCCCTGTGCCGCTGCTGCTTCTGCTGCTGCCGCTGCTACTGCTGTTGTGGTGGGGCCAGGCCCTCCACCACTACCATCGCCGCCACCGCCGCCACCGTGGCGCAGGGCCGCAGGCAGCGCTCTACCAAGCAGCATCTCCATCAGCGCGTGCCGCATGTTTGCCGCAGAGTTGGCGTCGCGGCCCTGCAGTTCAACATTCAACCGGATGGCACCTGAGCCTGTCTGATACCTGACCCGGCCCCGCGAACCGGACTGAACCTGTGCCAGACTTACCCACACAGTCCCGCAGTGTTGGCACACTTGCACATCGCGGGCACGAATATTTTAACTCTTTTCGCCCGAAATTCGTGGAAAACTTGGCAACGAATTCAGGGGGGTACGAACAATAGTTCCAGACCCCACCCTGCAAACCTCCCGACCACCCCACCGACTGTGCCGTACCGTGCTGTACCCCCCCTAAATCCCCTCTGTTTTCTTCCAGGACGGTGTCAAACGACTGCTTTCAGCGAGCCCTATCAATATGTAGAACACTGGAAGTTCGCAGGGCACATCTTGACCACAGCCACGTTGTCAAGATTGTGTGAACATCTTGCGACCGTTCAGTTGCATCCGCCGTGCATAGCACGCCTATGACATTTACCTGCGCATGGGACATGCATATGTGTTTTCCAACGGCGCGCAAGCACCGGTCCGCGACTTGTGGCACGTTCTGGTCAGGCAAGACGTGTCGCACCCCAATATCCAAACCCGACATGTGTTGACGGGCGGTAGCCCTTCGTCTTCTGGTAGGGTCCTGATGTTCCCCAGCCGTTAAAAGCTTCTATTATATGCTTTGGGCAGCGGTCTGGGCTTGCCCGGCTGTCTTATGAGGCCCAGACAAAATTTGAAGCACACCGGTTACCATACTGCCAAAAAGGTTTCGGGTTTTTAAGTTCGGGGTGGGTCGCCGAAGTTGAACGCCGAAACAATTACATAAATATTTTTAAGGATTCCCTCCCGAAACTAAAAAACATATGGAAATTTTCGCGGGCCGGGCGCGCTGTCGTGCGCAGGGGCTGGACCGTGGCCCGGGGGTTTGACACGCGGGCACGCCCAAAATCTTGCGATCTCCAATCTCTTGTTTGCAAGGACTCTCCTAAACAAAGACAGGTGTCTAGATCTGGGGAAATTCGGTGGGATGCAAGTGGGAACGTTTCAGTACGGTACCGTAGACAGGCGAATCAGAGAGAGCGTGCCGCACACGCACACGCGGCCACGGGCACTGATTGGGGGGGGGGGGGGGGGGGGGTGGCCTTGCCCGGCGCCCCCGAACTTTCGAAACAGTTTTGTTACAAGTGCCCCAACGCCCCCGAAATATAAAAAATATAGAATAATTTCAGCAGTTCGGGGAAGCCCTCCTGAACATTAGAAAGCCGAAACCTTTTTGGCAGTACCGTATCATATCAACGTGCTTGACGAAACAAAGCAAATTGCGAAGTCACATGTTACCTTGTAACCGACGGTAAATGCTGGGGATGGCCGGGCCCATGGCTGGCTGACAGAAAGAAGGCTATGTACTGGGACAGCTGGGCTGGTAGACGGCTGGCGGGCTGGCGTTGGGACCACCAGAAAGGACGCGCCCAAAACCAACCTGAAGAACACCAGCGCCACCGGCGCCCAGCACGACATGTATGGGAGGGAGGGAGGGACAGGATGTATAAAGCACTGCAGCAGGAGGCTATGCGCTAAATGTGAACCATGACAAAACCTTATTGGGGACCCTGGGGACCAAGGACCGACCCTGAACTTTGGGGACGCGTATCTTTCCGCAGTTACTACCCTGATTAAAATTCTGAAAGCGGATTCTGAACGCTCTTGTCAAGCTCTTTCAATTAGAAGGGAGGGGTGTGTCTGCGGCATCCTTACCCCCCCTGAAGTATTAACATGTAACCTTTGCTGCTGCCCCGCGCCCAACACTCAAGCTGTCAGCTGTGGAGTTTCTGTTTCAAGGCATGGCATGGCACGAATGGCATGACCCCTTGAGGATGACCGACCCCACCCCCATGGACAAAACCTTGTTGTTTAGGGGTTAAAACCCCTCCATTTTATACCAAAGTGGTGCCAACTGACTCCTCTTGACGAGCACTATCACTGCGTGCCATCAGTGGTCCTGTTCTGAGACTTTGGTCACGGGTGGGATCCATGGAAATCCTTTCAACCGGGTTCACTTCAGTTTTGGGCACCATCCAAGCACTGCATAATCTTTGTACCCATTTTTGCAGATTGCGGACCTGTCGGACCATGAATCAAACCTTACCTACCCTCCACAATTTGCCTGTTGTGTCAGATTCACTGTCCGACAGGTCATCCACTGCCGTATGGCCCTTCCCGTGTGGGGTTCTTGGGAGCGGACAGGGGGCCAACGCCCCCCGACGCCAAAGTTATCCCCCCTGAGTCCCCCGTTCTCCCAGTCCCTCCATACATGATATGCATTCACACTTGCTTTCATTTCTATGATATATTGACTCGCTAGTTGGGCATGCCCCCGAGTGAACCCGGGTTGGGCCCAACTCACCCCGCGCTCAACTCACTGCTGTGTGACGAATGGACAGTGTGCATCAGCAGCCTTGTCAGACATAAATTTATGTGCACCAGTGCTTGAGAGCCCCGCCATTTCAGTGCACATGTGTCGCATGGGGGACACTTGCTGACATGTCCATGCCCGGACGCCCAACTTAGCCCTCCCATACTTTGTTTGTGCTGATTATGGCATAACGTGCACATATGCGCCTTGTAGTGCTGTGTTTGGCCCCTAGTTCAGCTTGTGGGGCACTTCACAAAATCCGCCAGGATGGGCTCTCGAAACCCGGCGGAGCCCCCAGGGACGACAGCCAACCCCCCAACTTTGGCAGCCCAGAACTTCCTCACCAGATACCTGATGGTTTCCGCTCGAGCACAGCGAGTTGTCAGAAACCAAGGTTTCCTGCGCTCGGAGTGTGCACAGTTGTGGGCCCCGAAGGGGCGTGGCGTGTGTGTGTTTGTTGTTTGGGGCCCATGCGCGGCATGGGCGGTGGGCCCAGTTAAGTAGCGGTGCGCTGTGTCGCGCTTGCTACTTTGCGAGTTTTGTTCTGTCAGTACTGATGCCATCGTCCCTGGCTATGCTCTATCTTTGCATGGCTACACGGCGTTTCAGGCTCGCCCTCCCAACCCCGCACGAAGACCGCAGTTCTCTGCTTGCAGGTACCCTTTCCGGTGGCGGAGCCGCCCTCACAAATTGTAACATGACGCAATGCATGGAAACCCCTGAAACAACTAAAAGCACGTGCATAATGCTCTTCTAAAGCTCTGCAATTTTGAGCATGGGGTAAGATCCTGAGCTTCTACCCCTCCCCTGATTCAGCACTCACTTCTGTCCCCAAGTGTGGAGCTGGAGTGAGAGCTGCTGCGCCCACAATGTCCACAGGGTAGGTCGCCCTTGCCACCCTCACAAGGGCAGAATGCCCAGGCAGCCCAGCAGACATGACAGCAACTGTAAGCAACTGATGCTGCCAGCCCTGCATCAACAGCAGCTCACTCAGGGCTCCTATCTTAATGTCTCCAGACATTAATTGGCCATTTTGGCCGTTTCCTGGACATTCCTCTTGGGAGCCAAGGTCTTGGCGGAGACTTTGTTGGCCCGGGTTTGGGGCTGGGTTCGTCCAAATTCCTATGGTGAAGCCCCCATCAACCACCATGTGCTCAGATAAAAGGCGGCGGCCACCCGGCCGTTTTTGTCTGGAGCTAGACCCAAAAACAAGATATGACCTCCGGCCCACTGCCAGCACCTGGTGTCCTATCTGTTCCTCGCTCCTCTACTGCTACTGTGTGGTGTACTGGTACCACCATTTGTGCATTTGGCATCAAGTTGGGAGATACTGCTGCACCACAAGTGCTGCCCATCTGGGCCCTGCAGAAATGGAGAGCAGTGTAGGCATGTACCCATCCATGTCTGGTCTCACAAATAACATCCCGTTCAAGATGCCACACACATGGTTATCTTCAATTCTCTCTTGGATGCAAATTTCAACCAGTTGCTGTACAGAATTTGGGGCAGTTTTGTGGCAGTGCAACCACCTTACTTGGTGCCAAACCACCTATGCCCTTTCACCAAAAGCCCTACATATATACATCACCATGACATGCCATGAACTGCCAACACGCTACTATTAAGCCTTCATGTTCAATGGCAATTTGATGCAAGTACGGACCATATTCTGCTACAAGCATACATTATTACACACATACAAAACAAATCTTACCTTGCAATACACTCAGGCAACCAAATCCGTGTGTGCAAACCACCATCCAACACCTGAGAGCGGTACACTCTACACATGCACTCATCTGGTCCTCATCTGCACTCAGTGTAGCCCTTCCAGCACCTCCTGCACCCTGCCACCAGTCCTGGCTGTGAGCACCAGTGGCCTGTCCTCTGACATGCGCCACAGTCCTACATCACGCCAATGCCTCAGGAAAGCACTGACAGTTCTGTAACTCCCACCAAAGAGATGGCTTGGTATCCGCAGACTGCCCCTGCAATAACAGCAGCAGGGTTTGTGAGTACACCAATGCAGAAGGCCTGATGTCATGGTGATTGTACCTGTGCTGTCCATCTCCAGACAGGCAATATGCCCCTGCAAACTAGCCCTTCTCACCCTTTCAGGTTGTTCATCTCAACACCAAGGGGGAGCTTCTCCAGAAGGTGCTGGTACAGTCGCCGAACATACTGGCCCTCAGTCTCTTGCATAACCACACCCACAGCAATGTCAGCAGCAGGCTGTAGAGTGTCAGGGCAGGGTGAAGAAGGTCCCATATCATTGTCAGGGTGTCTGATAGCATTCTTGCAAGCATATGCATTATATCAGCTAACATTACAAGTCTGATTAAACAACAAACAAGTGGTTTCTGCATGAGCGAGCATAGTGAGTAGCCAGAATCAAGGCGCCCTGTGCTTGGAGGGTGCTAATTGGGCCCCAAAGTGGCAAGCATGTCAGTGTTTGTGCCCGAGCCAGCATTGGGCCCATGCTTGGCATGAGGCTGCCATGTACGGCAAAGTGGCAAAATACTGGTTTGCCCATGGTAAAGTGCGAGTTTCCTTCTGTCTGTTCCAATGCCCTCATCCCTGGCTAGGCTCTATCTCTGTGTAGCCACACAGTGGTTCAGGCTTGCACTCCCAACCCCACATGAAGCATGTAGTTTCTTTCCTTGCAGTAACCCCTTTCCACGCATGGTGGTGCAGCACATGGGAACATACCTGCTGGTGTTTAGGGACAGCATGGAGCAGGACAGCCTGCTTGTCAGCAAAGACCGGGAGTTCAAGCGTCCAAAGGTCCTTGAAGCTATCCAAGAACCAAAAAAGCTTCAGACCCTTGCGGTCAAGGAAGCGTTGTGGCACACCCAAGCCCTCCCTAAAGGGTTTGACAGGGAGATGGACGGATTAGTATGTTAGCTGACATGTCGAGTACACCATTAAGAAGGCCAAGGCTAAAAAAACAGCAAGGCACTCAGCAAGCACAACCCAAGATAAGATAACAGTAGAATAAGATGAAAGACGCATGGTGCATGATGCTAGATGTTTCAGCTCACTTGAGTAGGGTTCCTGCTGATGCCTCCAACCTTGGTCGAGTCAACAGGAATTGGTGAACACGCTCTGCCCACTGCCTTTCTTCCTTGTCCTCAGCCGCCTGGTCCTGCATGCTGGCTGGCATGTTTTGTGGCTCCTCCCATGGTCGGCTGGGGCGACCCCTGGATTTGACCCTGCCACTGCGGCTGCTGTGGATTGGCTCTTCTCGCCACCGAGGCGACTGTGAGCGAGATCTTGACCTTGATCTTGACTGCCAAAGTGATCGCTCACGACCCCTTTCCCTGTCCCTGTTCAGTACAGGGCCCAAGTCCCCTCGCCCCTGTTGGCGTCCTCCATCTTCTGAGCTCCTTCTTGGTTCCCGCACCACATGTGACCATGCTGGCGGCCCAGCCAAGTCAGAGGTGCTTGGCCTGCCCCAGTTGCTGGCTGAACCTTTGCCAGTTGCAGGTGTTGACGAGGGACCTTCAACTGCCTTGACATAAGAGTAGTCCACAGCAAACAGATCAGGCCATGCCAAGTAGAATTGCGTGATGGTCATGCCCAACCGCTCCAAGATTGACTTTGGTACTGACATCCGTACATCACTGCAAGCAAGGCCCGGCAATGGTACATGGGGTTAATGGGGTACACAGTTGAACACAGCAGTTAGAAGCGCATACAAAAGTGGACAGCCACAACACTTCTGGAGCACAAAGCAAATGCCGTGAATGTAAAGAACTTCTTTGCTGATGCTTAGCTCGCCTGGTCTGCTCTATGTATGCAAAATACATGCGCACCTGTTTGGGCCCTCATATGCCACCTCTCTCTGTGGCTGCCGGAGCAGCCATTGGTGCAGCCTTTCAACCCACTTCTGGTCCTCCTCAGTGAACTGTGGTCGTGCAGCTGCATCACGCCTGGCTTGCTGTGGTGATTGTGAGCATGAGCGCCGGGCATGCCGAGAGCTGCTGGGGCTGCGGCTTCTACTGCCGTTGCACGCTTGCCTCCCAGGTCCTGCTGCTGCACCCCTTGCTGCATTCGGAGCATCCCTGCTCCTTCTGGAGTCCTTGTAATCAAGCTGCTGGTGCCCGGCTACAGCCATGCCCCCCTCCTCATCCCCCTGCAGGCCCCTGACTTGCTGCTGCCATGCATATGGACCACCCTCTGTGTCTCCCCTCCCGACAGCAGCAGCAGTCTGAGACACCAGAGATGTGCGTGGCAGACCGCTGCTGCCTGGCCCATCCATTGTCTCCTCATCGTGCTCATCTCCAGACTCATGTGACTTGCAGGCTGAGGAGCCTGGCGGTGAGGGCGTGGGTGGCCACGTGTCCAGGTGACCCGCTTGGGGCCTGTTATCATCAGGGTCGTCACCAATGATGACTTGCGGTGGCTTCTTGTTTGGCTGCTGCCACCATGGCTGCTGATGGTGTGGCTGCTGTAGGTCGGCATGCGCGTCCACGTCCTGGTAGTGCATCGCAGCGGCTGCCTCCTGGGCGGGCAGTGCAGCCACCCTGGCTGCAGAGGCTGATGCAGGAAGCTGAGTCACCAAAGCGGTCCCCTCCCCTCCGAGCTGTCGTGCACCGGACTCGGTCCAGGGCTGTAGGTGCATTTCCCAGGCAGCCCAAATGAGAGACATAGCGGCGGTATCAGCCGGGCTCTGCAGGATGCGCGCGAGGCCGTTGACCAGTCGAACTGGAAGGGCACCGGCGGCGTCAGCACTGCTGACGGTGCTGCTGCTGGCACGCTGCCATGCATCCAGCTCCCGCCAGCACTCGTACATGCGGGCGGTGCGCTCTGCTGTCCGTCGCAGCTGCAGCAGCAGGAGTACGGTTGTAAACAGGGCAGTGAGCATGATGTCGTGTGTGACGGAAGCACCGGGCAGCGGGTCAGTGCCTGCATGCACGAAAACCCTGGTCAACCCAGGCACGCTGCGCCTTTCCTCCCCGCATATGGCCAAGCCAAGCCGAGCACGAATCCGCTACACCCCTCAGACCCTCCCCTCGCTATCCTCACCTCTTGCATTGTAAAGTGCCTCGCCTGGCCCTGCAGCAGGCGGCTGCAGAGCTCCGCCACCGCCCCCCGCCATTGCTGCTCACTCGCCTCCGCGTCCAGCACACAGCGCAGCGCATACGTCCGGCTCCCATTTTCGCCCTCCTCCACACAGACTCGGTCATCGCCCTCTGCAATCCACGCAACAAAAGGGAAGTCAGTCGCGCGTCTCACTGGCGGGAGACCGATTTGCATCCTTTTTTTCTGAAGCGGCCTACCCAGTCTCAGGACGCGACGCGCAATGACTGGCATGTCCAACTTCGGGCGAATAAGCACGACCTGGCCGCCCAACGTTTCAGCAAAGCCCAAATCCTCGAGCTGAGCGGACACTTGCGCCAGCTCGCTCAAAATGGTCCGTGAGACCAGCACAGTGCCAAGCGCCTGCCGATTAGGCAAAAGCGGCTCAGGAGCCGTCATCGCTATAGGGGAAATTCCTCGGGAGGTCGCTCTGGTCAGCTTCAGTAGAAAGCGGCAGAAACGTGCGCCATTTCTGAAGTAACGTAGTACTTAAAAGCCACCGAATGAGATTGAAAGCCTGCACAGACGAGGACAGTCACTTAGCCTCGTCATGTAGAGCCGCGGCTTGACTATGCAATATACAGTTCTTAATAAACTGTTTGCAGTATAGATAAGAAGGCGGTGTGAGGACCAGCGTGAGACAGTACAAAGCCCCGGACGCGGGATGGTGGCCACACGGGATGGTGGACACGGCCATGGCACTTATCTGGGCGCTGAACACCCCACCATGCCCACTTAAGCGCCTCAGGAACACCCCGGTGCATCTTAACACCACCATTCTCGGTTGTTCATTTCAGATTTAAGTCAAGCATGCGACCGTCACATTCTGCCATCACCACCATCACCCACCGTCACCCACCGTCACCCGCTGCCAAATAAACCACTGCCCGCTGCGCCCTAATGGTTGCAGCACGTGCACCTATTCATTGCCATGCGGCCAACACCACTGACATTTAGCCACCTGAAGTTGTTGCGGTGCAGTGGGTGACAGGCTGGGCAGGGGGGGGGTAGAATCTTCCGAAACAGACCCCATGCCTCAAATGGATAGAGCTCAACGAGAAAATCACGAATCCGCTTTCAAAATCGAAAATGGATTTCTGGGTGCAAAGTTATGACCCCTCAAAGTGGCCGGTCGGTCGGTCGGTCGGGGTTTTGCACAGGTTCGTGCCAAGTTTTGTTCCTAGCGCTTCTGTCCTGCAGCACGCGGCGCAATGGGTGCAGCTCAACGATGCGTGCGTAGGTATACCCCAGACTCAGCACACGTGCATAGTTTGGGGCAGTTTGGGGAGGGGCATGTCGGCATGTCGGGAGATGCCTGGGGAACTGGTCAGGGACAGAGCTATGGGCGGCTCCCCAGGGACCTTTTTGCACCGGGCTGGGGAGGGCAGAAAAGACCGAAAGCTCTAGGGGCTGGGGACCTAGGCATCTCCCCAGGAACAATTTGTAATCAACCGCGATGGCAGCACAGCTCCCCCGGGCCTCAAAAGCGTGCTGCCATTGCCCGGCTTTCGCTCGCTGCCCATCGCGCGCCCGGCACTCTCCTTCACTACCACTTGGCACCCCTCGCCAGCCATAGTAAGCAGCCCCTGTACACATATGCACTATACACTACCCCGCTACACATGATATAGCTCCCCGGCACTAGTGGGGGCCGCCCGCGTTGCCCGTCATGCTCAGTGCAAAGACAGTTACGCGCCAGACAGGAACGGCGCCTGCTGATGACACTCAGACTAGTGACGAGCTTGAGGAGGATCTTGAGCAGTCTGGCGAGGAGTCTAGCGACGTGTCTAGCGAGGAGGATGGAAAGGTAAATTTTGAATTGCCCCCCCTGCTTGGCTCCATGTTACGCAGCTAAACGCTTTCGTTCACATCATGTGTCGGAACAGGAAATGCGGAAGCTACACCGCGGAGCTCGGGGGAGGGTTCAGCGCGCCGAAGCCAACCTCAACGGCATGGTCGAGGCGTATGCCGCTCGGGGGGTCAAGGGCCTGCGGATGAAGCGGCTTGCTGGCTTTGCGCTCCTGGTGTCCCTTCCCTCCAACCCGCACCCATTTGTGGCGTATGGTGGCTACCTGAAGAACGCCACGGGACGGAAGATATTGGCGCAGTTCGTGCGGCAGGTGTGTTACGGTACTGTATGGCACGCTTTCGTGTCATCGACGTCGTTAGGAGGGGTCACACATTCATTATTGCCGTGTCTTTGGGTTGGTGCACGTCCAAAGGGTGTGCACAGTATGTGCAGCACCTGGTAGTTTGGTATGGCCGCCCGTGTCCCCAGTTCATACCCCAACGGCATATCCCAAAGACTCAAGTCCTACTGCGTTTGTTACCCCGCAGGCAAACGCGCTGCAAGAAGTGATGGCTCCACAACAGGTGCTGATTGTGCCCAAGAAGAACGGCCGGCGGATAAGGACCCTGGAGGCACCATCAGACTTCAAGCGCCGGTGGGGCCGGCAGGCCTGGGCTGCTCTGGAGTCGGTGCTCTCGCGCCGTGTGCTGCAGGAGCTGGTGGCAAGCGGTGCAGTGGTACTCGTTGCCTCCGGGGGGGACGAGGGGGCTGCAGAGCAGGGCACGGCAGCAGTGACAGGGCGGGACACAGCGGCCGCGGTGGAGCAGGGCGCCGCAGCATCAGGAGGGGATGACGGTGGTGCGGGGGCGCAGGAGGGCCAGGCTGGGTCGCCACAGGGCTGGGCATGCTGGACGGATGGGCTGTGCAATGGTGGGGCGCGCCCAGCAGGCAAGGAGTACAAGCTCTGGGCGGTGGGGTCGGAGGGAGAGTGCAAGTGCGGTGGCAGCTGCCGGCTGTTCCGCGAGGCCCTGGACTGGCCGACGTCCATTGCCCTGATCCAGTGGTCCAAGGACTGCTACTCGGCGACCAACACGGTCAACGACGCGCTCATCAGCCTCGCCTGCAAGCAATGCCCGGACTATGCGGCCGAGCACAAGGCGTAAGCGGGGCCGTTCTCATCATAGAAGTCGCCGCACGTCTTACAGTCTTAATAGTACTGTGTTTGAAGCTGTGTCTGTAGACGGTGCATTAAGCCATTTTCATCTGCCGTCCGCAGGGCAAAGAAGTCGCGCAAGGCAGCGGAGGTTGCAGAGGCAAGTAGTCAAGCTAGTAGGCCTGCTCCCGGCATCACCTTACACTTAAGTGCTCGTGCAGGCGGCGGCGCAAAGCAAGACTGCCGCCCGCGGCAAGCTCGAGCGCGCAAAGAAGGAGCAGGCGGAGCTGGCGGCTGACATCGATGATGACGATGACGACGATGACAAGGAGGAGGAGGAGGCCGGGGACGCGGTGGGCCAGGCGGCGGGGGCCTCTGGTGAGCCTGGTTCCATGATCAGGCTTAACACGCCTCTGGCGCTTTGTTGGCGTCTTATTACACCGGCCCTTGCGTGCAGGTGTGTACGACCCGGAGCGGCTGAAGACTGCTTTCGAGCAGTACAACATGGCTACCAAGGCCAAGGGCCTCGCACTGCTCCGCGACAAACTCGGCGGTACCAAGGCACAGCTGGAGCAGGCACTGGGCAGCCTGGGCCTGACGTTCAAGCAGCCAACGGACCGCCAGGTGAGCGGCAATGCTGGGATGAGCCCACTAACCTAGGTGGTAGGCGGGATGCCCAGCGGCCTTAGATACTGCTGTTCACTCTGTTTACTCGGCGCCAGTTTGCATCCTGTGACAGGCGCAGGCGCAGTCACATGCCTGCTACCAGGTTTATGCATGCATGCCCGACTGCAGGCGGACGAGATGTGCCAAGTGTACGTGCGGCTGCGCGAGGAGGGCCGCACCAACCAGGAGGCCATCACGGAAGTCGTCACCGTGCTGACGGCACCTGGTGGTTCCTGGAAGGGGGACATGATCAGGCGTGTGCTGGTCGCGAACAACAAATTCACCAAGGGTGCGTCGTTTGGTATGCTAGACGGGGCGCTGCTGTGACAGGACATGGACGCATGGGACATGGGATTGCTATCCTTCCGCTGGGCCCTTCCTGATGGTCCGCACAATTTGCCACCGTCCGCAGACAAGCCCGGACCGAAGCCAACGAAGCGTTCTGTCGTTAAGCCGCGCAAAGGTAAGGCAGGTCTTCATCAAATCCGAAGGCCACGTGCATCCCCTTAGCGCGCTGACGTGGGGGCTTCCACGGGACCTGCGGCTCTGGGCACAGACAATCTGTACATGGCTGGCATGCGCTTCTTACTTGTGTTCGTGATCATGTGCAGGGAACCGCAAGCGGGGCTCCAGCTCGAGCATCGTCAGCGGTGGCAGCACCGGCGGTGCAGGCCACACCAGCGGTGGAGGCAGCACCGGCGGTGGAGGCAGCACCGGCGGTGGAGGCAGCATCAGCGGGGCAGGCAGCGCCAGCGGTGGAGGCAGCGCCAGTGGCGGCAGCAGCTCCAGTGGGGACGGCTGCACCAGCAGTGGCGACAGTGCTGGGCGTGCCCAGCGTGCCAATGGTGGAGGCATTGGTGGAACCGGGAGCAGCGGAAACACGGAGCACATGGCGGCACCCCAGGCTGCCCGCCCGCAGCGCGCCGGAAAGGGTGCGAAGCTGTCGGCGCTGCTGGCCGCGGAGCACGGACGGAGGCCCAGGAGCGGCGCATAGACGTAGCCAGGTGACTGCAGTTAGCATCATGCGCCAACGCCGTTGAGTTGTGTTTGGGGCGCGCCGCGGAGACCTAGCCGCGGCGCATAGACGTAGCCAGGTGATTGCAGTTAGCATCATGCGCCAACGCCGCTGAGTTGTGTTTGGGGCGCGCCGCGGAGACCTAGCCGCGGCGCATAGACGTAGCCAGGTGATTGCAGTTAGCATCATGCGCCAACGCCGCTGAGTTGTGTTTGGGGCGCGCCGCGGAGACCTAGCCGCGGCGCATAGACGTAGCCAGGTGATTGCAGTTAGCATCATGCGCCAACGCCGCTGAGTTGTGTTTGGGGCGCGCCGCGGAGACCTAGCCGCGGCGCATAGACGTAGCCAGGTGATTGCAGTTAGCATCATGCGCCAACGCCGCTGAGTTGTGTTTGGGGCGCGCCGCGGAGACCTAGCCGCGGCGCATAGACGTAGCCAGGTGATTGCAGTTAGCATCATGCGCCAACGCCGCTGAGTTGTGTTTGGGGCGCGCCGCGGAGACCTAGCCGCGGCGCATAGACGTAGCCAGGTGATTGCAGTTAGCATCATGCGCCAACGCCGCTGAGTTGTGTTTGGGGCGCGCCGCGGAGACCTAGCCGCGGCGCGAAGACGTAGCCAGGTGATTGCAGTTAGCATCATGCGCCAACGCCGCTGAGTTGTGTTTGGGGCGCGCCGCGGAGACCTAGCCGCGGCGCGAAGACGTAGCCAGGTGATTGCAGTTAGCATCATGCGCCAACGCCGCTGAGTTGTGTTTGGGGCGGAAGCCTAGCCGCGGCGCATAGACGTAGCCAGGTGACTGCAGTTAGCATCATGCGCCAACGCCGCTGAGTTGTGTTTGGGGCGCGCCGCGGAAGCCTAGCCGCGGCGCATAGACGTAGCCAGGTGACTGCAGTTAGCATCATGCGCCAAGGCCGCTGAGTTGTGTTTGGGGCGCGCCGCGGAGACCTAGCCGCGGCGCGAAGACGTAGCCAGGTGACTGCAGTTAGCATCAGGCGCCAACGCCGCTGAGTTGTGTTTGGGGCGGAAGCCTAGCCGCGGCGCGAAGACGTAGCCAGGTGACTGCAGTTAGCATCATGCGCCAACGCCGCTGAGTTGTGTTTGGGGCGCGCCGCGGAAGCCTAGCCGCGGCGCATAGACGTAGCCAGACGTAGCTTCAATGCTATTCTGCGATTTACAGCACCATCGGCCGACCTCGACCAAACCGGGTGCCGGCTGGGACCCGCCACAACCCCGCCCTAGCGGACATGTCTGAGCACACCCGCCCAACTCAAATACTCCGCCTGGCCCCGCCGGCCTTGCCAACATTACTTGTATGCTTGTTCAATGCTATTCTGCGATTTACAGCACCATCGGCCGACCTCGACCAAACCGGGTGCCGGCTGGGACCCGCCACAACCCCGCCCTAGCGGACATGTCTGAGCACACCCGCCCAACTCAAATACTCCGCCTGGCCCCGCCGGCCTTGCCAACATTACTTGTATGCTTGTTCAATGCTATTCTGCGATTTACAGCACCATCGGCCGACCTCGACCAAACCGGGTGCCGGCTGGGACACGCCCGAACCCCCGCCCTAGCGGACATGTCTGAGCACACCCGCCCAACTCAAATACTCCGCCTGGCCCCGCCGGCCTTGCCAACATTACTTGTATGCTTGTTCAATGCTATTCTGCGACTTACAGCACCATCGGCCGACCTCGACCAAAGCCAGCCGGCGCACAACAGCATGCCTACCCTACTCGGTATCCACAGAAAGGCTAGTGTCGTCCGGCACATCTCCGCGCTGCAGTCCCTGAAATGATTTCAGCATCAACTCGCAGCGGGAAAGGTGAGGCTTAAGCAGCAGCCCCAAGCCTGGCGCACTTGTTTCCTGCGCCGCTTTCAGAATCCTCACACGGCGCTCGTAGTAGGCGCAGCCCCGCTCAACCTCTGCCTCAATCAAGCGCAGCTCCTCCTTCGCCCTAGCACGCTGGTTGTAGCTGCGCACAAGGCTAGCGACTGCTCGCCCTCCGCTGGATCCAGCCCCAGAATCGCTGGCCCATGGAAACGTCCCCCGAAGCACCGCCGCCAAGCCCCCTTCCAAGATCTTTTTGTTGCGTGCCTTCTCCTCCCGTCCCTGCTGCCCTGCAGCGTCCACACGGCACCAGGCAGCCAAGCGGCCCCACTGCTGTCTAAGCTGCCCCTTCACGCGCTGCTTCTCCTTGATGGCATACCTCTGCTCCTTCTTCCTCCCCGCCAGCTTCTCCGTTATGACCTTCAGGCTGTTGTAGTCCAGCACCAGGCCCTGCAATGAAGCCCAAAATTAGTGAACGCCGCGCACACTTCCGCAGCGCAACAGTCAGCCTGCCGTGGCACTGCCCTATACCCCGACTGCCTTACACATGCCCAACCACAATCACTCTACCTCGATTTCACTGGTGATCTTCTTGATCTCGCTCTCGGCCAGGTCACTGACAGCCTCCTTGAATGCAGCAGAGTCCGCCTCCCACTCGCGTGGTGGCGGAGCAGCCGCCGCATGCTCCTGCTCCAGCTTCTTCTTCTCTTCCTCCAGCTGCTTGATGAGTGCAGGCCGCTGTCGGAGCGTCAGATTGTCACCTCCGGCAACCAGAACGCTGCACCCACGCAACATATGGCATCAGCGACTGCAATCCAAGCAAGAAAGTAAGGCATGCAGATAAGGCTTTCACCGCTTGCGCACCTGAGAGGCACGGGGTCGGCCGGGTTGTCTACCGTGTCCAGACGCTGCAGCTTCATCAGCGCCAGGCGGCAGCGGGCATACACTGCCTTCCACCCTGGCTCGCCTGCCACTGCATCCGCGTTGGCGTGTCGTTTGGGCTGGTCATGCCGCTGCTGGGAGCGCTGAGCGGCATGCCCGGCACATGCCATCTCGACCTGCTGGGCACATGGAAACCGTAAGCAAGGTAACACGAGTCTACAGGGAAGTCCAGTCGCACCTGTTGCGGCGTCAGCGTGGCCTCCAGAGTCTCAATCCGATCCTGCGCTGCATCATGTGCTGCCTGGGCCCGCAACCGCATGCGGTAAACCCGAGCGGGCAGGCCAAGCTCGACCTGCACATCACGGCACACAGAATGAGCGCCTGCCTAACCTGCCGCCTGCCTACCCTCGACACTCGACAAAGCCTTACCTGGCGGCAGTAGCGGCGCCCCACATCCTCCAGAACACTCTCACGGTGCGCAGGCGACGTGTAACGCAGCACCTTGCCCTGCTTCCCGACCTGCGAGTTGAAGATTTCGACGATCTCTCCTGTGCCCCGCCCTGCCCCCGTTTGCCCTTGGTGCCCGAAAGTCTTCTGGCACTCGTAGCTGCAGGCACATGGTTGAAGGGATGCGGAGTAAGATAGCAGCTAGAGTACTTTGCAACCTACATGCCCCGAACGCCCGCCCCCTCCCCGTAAGCACACCTGTGGGCATAGCTGTGGAACGGCGGCACGAGGCTGACCATGGCCGCTGCGACGCCCAGCCACGCCGTTGACGGGTCCAGAGCTTGGTGCCACTTCTGCCACGACTTGCTCCAGCGGCAGGCAATATCGTACCACCAGAACTGCACAGCGGTTCCCGCAGCCAGGATGGACGCCGCCGCCGCCGTCGCGTACATGTGACGTTCCCCGTGAAAGAGGTTGACGAGGCGAAGTAGCATACCATGCCGACACAGGACCACGCCAGCTGCAGTCACAAGCTTCTGCAGCGAGGGTCGCGTGGCGTTTCAGCGACAAGCTCAACATCACGGGATAGCAGCACAGCGGCGTAGCGGGAAAAGCAAATCTATGATCTCACCCCTGGCCTTGCCTCTTACCCCGGCCTCCTCCTTGGCCAGCACCTTGTCCGCGGTGAAGCTGGAGCAGTCCGCATTGCGACCTACGTCCGCAGACCCCTTGGGCGGCTCAAAGCCCCTCACGTATGCATTGCCCAGGGTGTACCGCCGGCGCGACAGTTGGCGGTAGTCGAGGCCGTACTTGTGGGTGAGTCCCTTCTTCTTAAACAGGCTTAGCTTGAAGTTGCAATCGAACGCGCCAGTATGAAAGATAGGAGGGCCTCGACCAGCCGGCTCAGCGGCCGCCAGCATTGGCCGCCACGCGAACCCAAGTGAAGGGCTCGCGCCGCCGCTGCCGGCAGCACCGCCGCCGCCGCCGCCGCTGCTGCTGCCCATGCCGGCGCCTGCGCTCGGCGCGCCTGGCGCCGCCGCCTCAGCCACCGGCCCATCCTGCCCCCGGGCCCTGTGCGCCAGATCCGCCAGGGGCGCTGCGGCCGTGGTCGCGCCACCGGCAGCACCGCCGCCGCCGCCGCCGCTGCTGCTGCCCATGCCGGCGCCTGCGCTGGGCGCGCCTGGCGCCGCCGCCTTAGCCACCGGCCCGTCCTGCCCCCGGGCCCTGTGCGCCAGATCCGCCAGAGGCGCGGCGGCCGTGGTCGCATCGCCAGCAGCACCGCCGCCGCCGCCGCCGCTGCTGCTGCCCATGCCGGCACCTGCGCTCGGTGCGTCTGGCGCCGCCGCCTCAGCCACCGGCCCATCCTGCCCCCGGGCCCTGTGCGCCAGATCCGCCAGGGGCGCTGCGGCCGTGGTCGCGCCACCGGCAGCACCGCCGCCGCCGCCGCCGCTGCTGCTGCCCGCGCCAGTACCATGCCAACCCTCGGCATCACCGCAGCAGGCGCATGCGTTGAGGGCTCCTGCGGGCCAGCCCGGAAGCTGTTCCGGCAGGTCCTCCACTAGCCCGCGCAGAAATCGGTACCGCTGCGATGTAGAACTAAGGCGCTGCCTCAGCTGCGTCAGCGTAAGCCCCTGGCTATCACAGCCGTTCTCCTGCCAGTTGGCCATGAGAGCCGCACAAAAGCGGTCCATGCCCAGGTGCCCGTTGTAGTATTGTAGGCTGGTGAACTGCTGTAGAAGGCTGGTCTGCCACCAGAGGATGACATTGCCGTCACGTTGCCGAAGCAAATCCCACGATACAATGGTATCGGGCAGGCAGCCGAGCACAGTGGGCCGCAGGGTGTACCCACGCATGCAGCTGCTGCAGGTCACGTGTGGCACATCAATGCTCACGGGCTGGTCCCAGGTCACTACTGTGACTTTGAAAGGGGGCATGCCCTTGGGATCTCCGGGCTTGCCACACACAGGGCACGCCGTGCTGGCAGCCTCGAAGTCCGCACTGCACTGCAGCACCTTCTGGGTCGCGGTGCGCAGTTCGCTGCACACCTTATCAGCCGCTGTGACGCTGCGGAAGAAGTCTTCCACGACAGCGCTGCTATCGTATGGCAGCGGATATTTTGTCTCCTGCCCCCTCGGCTCAGCGCCTCCGGCCCCCTCACCATCGTCGTCTGAGCTGTCTGCGGGGTCTGAGCTGAGGGTGTCGCTATCAACGTCGGGGAGCGTGTGAGGCGCCGCATGTTGAACGTAGGCTGCTCCTTCCTCGTCGTCCTGTTCTACAACACCATTATGATCGTGGACGGTGTAATGACCACCTACACTTAGCTGCGCTTCGCTGCGTCCACGGCGGCCGCCAGTGCCCGCTGCAATGCCACCCCTGCGTCCACCACGACTGCGCCTAAATAATGAGGTTTCAACTGTGTCACTTTTGTAGATGTCTTTCCACTCTTTCATGTTGTCGCCGCAGACATGTTAAGCATGGTCGAGGTGGCCCCACTAGTGCCGGGGAGCTATATCATGTGTAGCGGGGTAGTGTATAGTGCATATGTGTACAGGGGCTGCTTACTATGGCTGGCGAGGGGTGCCAAGTGGTAGTGAAGGAGAGTGCCGGGCGCGCGATGGGCAGCGAGCGAAAGCCGGGCAATGGCAGCACGCTTTTGAGGCCCGGGGGAGCTGTGCTGCCATCGCGGTTGATTACAAATTGTTCCTGGGGAGATGCCTAGGTCCCCAGCCCCTAGAGCTTTCGGTCTTTTCTGCCCTCCCCAGCCCGGTGCAAAAAGGTCCCTGGGGAGCCGCCCATAGCTCCAGGGACAGGCCGGTGCCGGCCGGGTTTTGCATGGATGAACGTGTCAGCACATTTCGTATCATCAAGTAACATTGAAGTAAGCCGTTGCATAGCGTTTGCGCATCCCTTCATCTCTCGTATATAGACCATACCCGACTTCATAGACTTTGGTTCAGACTTTGGTTCAGACTTTGGCTCCGACTTTGGTTCAGACCGACTTGTAACATGAACGTGAAACGCCGCAAAGGCCCGTTGGTTGAGGCCTTGAGAGTACCTACGCCTCGACCTGTGTTACAGTACCTCGAGGCGCACGCCGGTGCCTGGGTCGTGACAAAATTTCGGGCAATTTACTCGGGCGACAAGTCGCTCGCCTTCTTCCTAGAGAATCGGCAGGCGGTGGTGAATGGCCTCATTAGTCTGCTGTGGGAGCCGTTGCTGCTGGCGGCGGCGGCGGCCGGCGTGGATGGGCCGGCGCAACGCCTCGGCATCCCGGTGACTAGCCGCGGTGGCGGGGGCGGTGCCGCAGCGGCGGTGGTGTGCATCCAGTTCGATGCCACCTTCCCGTGCGAGCTGGAGCCTAAGCTGTCGGAGCTGTTGGACGAGGGCGGCGGCGTGGTGGCTCCCGCCGCCGGTGATATCCCCAGCCTTCGCTGGGAGGCTGAGGCACAGTACTCGGAGGCGGGGCCCCCCAAGGGCAAGCGGTGGCTGCGCGTGAGCGGCCTGCCCCACGGACTGCCCGAGGGACTACATCGGGACCTCGTGCAGCACCTCTTGAGTAGCCCAGTAGAGGAGATTAAGCGGGACGTGTTCTCATACCAGTTCTCGCAGCCCGTGCTGCAGAGTGGGCAAGTGCTGGTGAAGGTGGGCGACACCGCGCGCCTGCCATCGGCCGACGACGCTTTCGCGGTGGGACTGGGCAGGTGGGGGCGTCAGGTGATCTTCCAGCGGGAGGACATCGATCGGTACCTCGCGCAGGCGGCCCGGGGGGCCCAGGTGCGCCGGGTGCGCCGCCCGCCGCCTGCCCCGGCTGCCGCCCGAGCGGCGGCCACGGCGGCTCCGGACGCGGCGGCCACGGCGGCCGCGGCTGCGGCCGCGGCTGCGGCTGCGACCGTGAGGGCGACCGCGGCGGCGGAGGCCGCGGCTGCGGCGGTCGCCGCGGCGGTTGCCGCGGGCGCGGATGCCGCCGCTGTGGGGGTGCTGAAGGCGGCGGCGGCTGCTGCCGCAGAGGCTGTGGGCGTGGGCGTGGGCGACGGTGGCGGCCGTGGTGCCGCGGCGGGCCTTGGGCTCGACGGCCGAGGCAACGGCAACGGCAGCGGCCGCGGCCGTGACGCCCGCCCGTGGCAGCAGAAGGTCCGCGGCCGCGTGGTGTCCGCGGCTGAAGAGGCGGACGCGATGGTGGTCCGGTCGCTGGTGCAGGCGGTCTTCGCCGCGGTGATCGCGAACGCGGCCGTGGTGCCGGCGGTGGTGGTTGACCCCAACCCCTTCCGCATGCTGGTGGACCAGGACGCGATGGAGGCGATGCCTGACGACGATGAGGTGATGCCGGACCGGACGCCGACTGCGCTGGACGCTGCGGCAGCTGCGGCCCGGCGTGCGGCCCCCAAGCGGAGCTGGGAGCAGGCGCAGGCGGCGGCCGCGGCGGGCGAGGCGGCGCTGGCGCTGGCCATCCGGGAGAGCAAGGCGGCCAAACAGGCCTTGGCGACGGCGGCGGCGGTGCGAGCCGCCGCAACAGCCGCGGCGGCGGCGGCAGCAGCGGCCGGGGCCACGGGCACCCCGGCGGCGGCCGAGGCCGGGGCGGCCGCGGCGGTGGTCGCGACAGCAGGCGTGAGTGGCACGATGGCCGCCGTAGAGGCCACCGTTGCGGCGGGCGTGGAGCCGGCCTCGCCGCCGGCCGCGCCGGTGTCAACGGCGGGCTTGGGGGGCATCGTGGGCCCGGCGGTCCTGCCCGCGGGGTGGAGCAGCGACGGTGGTGTGGGTGATGAGGGCCTGGCGGGCGGCGTCGGGCAGGGGCTGCTGGGGGATGCGGAGACAGCGCCGGATGCCAACGCGAAGCTGCTGTGTCAGGGCCGGCGGGGCGGTCCTGGCGACTTCATGGACGTTAGCTCGGTTGCCCCGCCCGGGGGCGGGCAGCAGTAATGCGGCGGCCGAAGCAGGCCGCTCCGGGGCCCCGGCCCTTGCGGGTGGGGTCGCATAACGTGCGGGGGCTGCGGAAGCGGGTGCCCCACCTGGGGTGCTCGCGCCTGCACGCCCTGCTGAGCTGCTGGGAACGGCAGCGCCTGGATGTGGTCTGTCTCCAAGAGACGCACGTTCTTGACTCGGACATCGACCTTGTCACGGCGGACCTGGCGGCAGCCGCTCAGCGGCTGCATGCACGCGAGTGGACTGCGTGGTGGGCGCCGGCCCAGAAGCCGGAGGGCCGTCGTGTTACTGGCGGTACGGCAATCCTCATTCGGTCGAGCCTCCTGCAGCAAGGCGCCATGGTGCTCGCTGGCGGCGCAGCTGCCGTGTCGGTGGCGGCTGGCGCGTGGGCGGGCCGCGGTGTTAGTTTGCAGTTGCAGTGGGGTGGCCACACCTTCACGCTGACGTCAGCCTACTTTCCCCTGGCATCCACAGCGCAGCAGGCTTTCATTCGTGAGTGGGTGGGCCTTCGGGCGTCGGGCTCGGGCGAGCACCTCCTGGCAGCTGACTTCAACTTTGTGGCAGATGTGGCGCTGGACACCGTCACTGGCCGGGCGCGCAGCGACGGACCCGCAGCCGCCGCGCTGGCGGCAGCGTGCCCTGGCCTCATTGACGTGTTACGGCGGCGCCACCCGGCTCGCCGCGTGTGTACCTTCTTCCACCCCCACGGGGCGAGTCGGCTGGACCGCATTCTGTGCAGTGGCGGCCTCGAACCGCAGGTCCTGGAGTGCGGCGTCGCCGCCGGGGTGCCCTCCGATCATATGCTTGTGACGGTTGCCCTTGATGCGTCGCCTGAAGCCGCGCCACCCGCTCGGAGCCTGCCCAGGGCCCACCTCGGTTTCCGGGACTTCAAAGACTTGGATCGTGACTACCGTGCCTGGCTGGGTACGGCCCTGGCGGCACGCCCTACTGATCCTGTTGAGCTGCTGGAGTGGTGGCCGGCCCTTAAACGGGCTGCCGCCACGTCCGCCAACCGCCTGAGCCGGGAAGCTGTTACGAGGCGTGTGGCCGCCAGCCAGCGGGAGGCGGCCGCGCTTGATGCGGCGGCAGCAGCTGCCGCCGCGGTGGAGGCTGGCGGTGATGTGCAGGTGGCGGCGCAGGCGGCCGTGCGGGCGCGGTGCACGGCGGCGGAGGCCGCCGTGGCCGCGGCCGCCGGCGCGGCGCGACGTACGCGCCACGCGTGGCTGCGTGGCGGCGAGAAGCCCTGCCCTCTCCTCACGCGCATGCTGCGGCCGGCGGGTGGGCCGCGCGTGATTGCCAAGTTGAAACAGCCCAATGGCACCACTACATCCGACCCCACGGTCATGGGGCAGGTGATGGCGCGGTACTGGAGGGACGTCAGTGCCGCGCCGCCGCCCGCTCCGGATGCCCGCACGCAAGTCCTGGATGCGCTGCAACAGCACGGGCGCCGGTGTACAGCCGAAGAGGCGGATCAGCTGGGGCGGGTTGCGGTCTCGGCGGCGGAGGTGCGCGCGGCGCTAGCCGCTGCGCCGGCTGGGCGCGCGGCGGGCCCTGACGGCATACCGGTGGAGTTATACCAACACTATGACAGTGATTTTGCGCCGGTCCTAGCGGATGTGTTTACGGCGGTGGGGGAGGGGGCTGGAGTGCCTGACGGGCTCCTGGATGGCGTGTGGTCTTTCTTCTTTAAGTCGGGCGACCCTACCGAGCCCTCTAATTATCGCCCCATCACGCTGACGGATACCGATTACCGCACCCTTGCCCGGGTGTTGTGCTTGCGACTGCAACCGGTGTTTGGGCGTGTCATAGACCCTGAGCAAACTGCGTTTCTGACGGACCGTCGCATTGCCGATAACGTCCTCTTGCTCCAACTTACTCCTGGCCTGTTGAAAGCCGCCAAAAAGGCCCCGGCTGTGGCGGCCTTCCTCGACTTTTACAAGGCGTATGATACGGTGGACCGCTCTTTTCTGCTCGCGTGTCTGGAGCGCATGGGCGTGGGGGCGGGCTTTCTTACGTGGGTGTCCCGCCTGTTAACTGATACACGTGGGGCGGCGTTGGTGAATGGACGTGTGTCAGGATGGGTGCCGTTGATGGCGGGCGTGCGGCAGGGCTGCCCGTTGGCTCCGTTGCTCTACCTCGCTGTGGCACAAGCCCTTCTGTCATGGCTACGCAGCCGGGGGCATGGTGTGCTCGCTAACCTTGCGTCGGTGCTGGCGTCCCAGTATGCGGATGATTGCACGCCGTTTCTGGAGGGGTTTCAGGCGGTGCCGGGGTTCCTGGCGGACATGGATGTGTTTCGGCGGGCGTCTGGACAACGGTTAAATATGACTAAAGTTGAACTGATGGTGATGGGGACGGTCGGCGGTGCTGGCGCCCTGCCGGCCGGCATGGCTGGCCCGCCCCTGCCCCCTGGCTGGCGTGTGGTGCCGGCGGCCAAGTCACTAGGGGTGCATTACGGGGATTGGGGCGCATGCTCCCCACCAGTTACGTTTGACGCCGTGATGGGGGTGCTGAGCAAAATCGCGCGCATGCCCGTGTCCATGTTTGGTCGGGCGGCCGCGGCGTCGGCTTATGCTTTGGGCAAGGTCCTGTATCATTTGGAATTTGCGGGTCTTCCCCAACTGTACGTTGTGGACCGGCTGCTAGCCAGGGTGGCGGCGGTGGTGGATCGGCGACTGTCGCCGGCCCAGTTTGATGCCAGCCCACATGCACGCCCGGTTGGCCTCTCCATTGACCTTATGCAACTGCCTCCGGCGGTGGGGGGGGCGGGCCTGTTGCCGCTGGTGCCGCATGTGAAAGCGCGGCAAGCCGGTCTCGCGGTCCGGTGTGTGTTGGGTGTGTGTGGTCTGCTGCCGTACGTGCCCCCGTGGACCCGGGTCGCGGCGGCGTGGCTGCGCCAGGTGCACCCGGCGGCAACGCCCCTGCGTTTCTTGGTGCGGGGGGCCGCGGACCGTGTGCTGAATAAGCCGCTCACCCCGGCGGGCAAGCCGTTTGCGCGCCTGCTGAAAGCCATGACTGCATTGCCCGCGGTGACTCTTGTGGCGCCGCCCGAGCCGGGCGCGTGGGTGAGTCATGTGCCGTTGTGGGCTAACCCGGCGCTGTGTGTGGACGGCCGCACGTGGGAATTGGCTTTCGCGGATTTGTTCGCTCTGCCGGGACTGGCGTGTGTGGGCCAGCTGGTTGCAGCGCATGACGGCCTGAACGAACTGCGGCAGGCATTGACAAGCCCTTGGGCGGAGGGCTCCCGGTCTGGTGAAGCGTGTGCGGATATGTATGTGACTGCTGTGTGGAGGCGGGTGCTGCACTGGAGCACGCGGGCACGCCTGCCGTCGCCCCTGCCGGGGCCGGCGTCGCCTCAAGAGGCGGCCGACCGGTTTGCGGCGGCGGTGGCCCTTCTTCCCGCTGGCTGGGCTGCCGCCGCGCGTGCGGCCCAGCTGGCTCGGGGGCCTGCCGCCGCGCTGCCGCTCCCGGTGGCCGACGTCGTGAGTGCTACGGCGGAGTCGGTGCAACGGGTGGTGCGGGGACTTGGATGGTTGCAGTGCGGGGGGCCGCCCATCCTGCTCACTGCCTACACGGTGAAGGCGGGGACCGTGCTACAAATGGCTCCACAGTTAGCCGCCCTGAAGGCTAAGCATTTGCAGTATGTGTGCGATGCGGGTGTGTCGGGGGTGGGGGCTGCCCTGGCGGCGGGGGCCTTCGTGTGCACCTTGGCCCGCTTGTGGTCGCTGAAATGGGAGAATCATCATAAGGAAGCACTGTGGCGTGTGGCCGCCAACGCTTGCTGGGCGTTTCCACGGCATGCTAGCGAGCGGGCGCGAGGCGTTACTGTTGACCCGTGTTGGGCGTGTGGGGTGGACATGCAGGATGGGGACCGGCGTCACTGGTTTTGGGACTGCACTGTTGCGCTGTCACTGCGGGAAAGTATGGGGATGGCTATGGGTTTCCTGCCGGAGGAGGCTCTAAGTGCCTTCTCTCGTGAGGAGTTGTGGTTAGTGCGCCCGCCTGCGGGGCTTGCGCCACCTGTGTGGGATGTAGTGTGTCTCGCTGCTATGTCTGCCCTGGACTTTGGTCGGCAGCGTGTGGTTATGGCCGGGTTGGCGGCGCGAGCGAAGCTGCCGTCGGCCCGGGTGCTGAGCATTGGACTTGCCGTCGTAGCTGACTTCTGGGGTCGTCTCCAGACGTTTGTGACTTTGGGTGTCAGGCCAAAGGGTTGGGACGCTGTGCCGTTTGCGCATCCCTTCATATCTCGGGCTGTTGGTGACGGCATGGTTTTGCGCTTGCCGTATGACGCTGATTCCCCGCCCCCCTCGCCGTGAGAGGTTGTGCGTGGTTGGTGGCTCTGTGTGTGGGCAGGATGCACGTGTGGGCGACCGTTCTAGTACCTGGACGCTTGCGCCCTGGTTAGTGCGTGCGCTGTGCGTGTGTCCTGCGGCCTAGACGTTTCCCGGCACTCCTGTGCCTAGGCTTGTGGCGTTGAGGCACAGCGGTGGGGCTCTGGCGGGTTGAGGCTTGGCTAGGACTCACTGTGCGCGGAGTCACACGGACTTTGCCCGCGGGAGGGTTTGCAGCAAAGTCGGGGTTGGGCCCTGATAGCATGTGATGGCTCGGCGTCTTCGGGAGCTGGGACTGTCCCCTCTGTAACATCCGCATCCTTAAGAAGGCAGGCACGGCGCCAGTGACAGATTCCCAAAAACAGGCATCTTTGATTGTCAGAAACCCGCTGCCGCCGCATCTTTCATCCCCAAAAAGTTTCCGGGGGCTCCGCCCCCGACCTATGCGCGATTCGTGTCAGGCCAGGGGTGTGTCAAGCTTGCCCTGTTGTAGCGTGCCACATGCGGCTGCAGTTGCCCCCAGCCCACGTTTCGGCTCCGGCACAGCAAAATATTCCGCCGCACGGCATGCACCATCTTTACAGCGTGCGGGGTGAGGTTGCTGTTGCCCCCAGCCCACGTCCTGGCTCCGGCACAGCGTGGTGTGCCCCCATGGTGCCAGCCGGACACGGCCGTAGGTTATCCTGGGGAACCTCAGTCATCCTTGCCTTAGGCCCGGAGAAGTGACAGAAACGCCCCAAAATGTCTTCTGCGATTCTCAGAAAGACCCCCCAAAATCTGAAGCGTTTTGACAGATTTTTGGCCTCAAGAATACAAAATTTCTTCCGCCGGAGGCTTTTTGGGGCAAACTTCTGTCAAAAAAAAGGAAGATACGAGCACTGTTCCCCGGTCACGGGACAAGGGGTGTCAGCTTTGTACAGCTGGAAAATGGGCTGAGCCCCCGTACGCTTGGGAGCTAATAAGCATGTAACGCCCCGTCAGAGCCTCCATGCCGCTACGACGCGCAGGTGCATCGGCTAGGGACACTCGGGTAGGGGTCGTGCGGGATTTCCCGCGCCACGCATGCGTGCCTTGTCACGTTCCCAAATACCCCAAGCATTTCTTTCGCCTCCTGCCATAATCAACACCTCCCCGGCGCCCCACGCTCAAAGGGCTAGGCGCGGGGCGGGGGCGACCTCGGGGCTTCTCGGCATTCTGGCGCGTCAGCAGGCATTGCTCGGCAAGCCGCTCAAAACATTCGATATACTTCCCCGCTTTGCTTGCCGCCAACATAGTTTGCCTTAGAGACTGCATATCAGCGGGCACCGGATGCTTTCCTCGCGACCTCGCGAAAGTCAATTGTCCATGGACGCGCGAAGGCACTTCTCGCTCCGCCCGAATTTTCCCTGCCACCTATTTACATGCAATAGACATTAACAAATACTAATACGTAGCAGTCGCGGTTTGTGCCAGTATGCTATGTTTTGCTATGTTTTGCCGACGCACGAACGAACGACGGACAGGGGCAGGACAGGGGCAATCCTGGGGGGCTTCCCCCCCTTTGGAACGCTTCGCTGGGGGGGCTCAGCCCAACAAGGGGCTGAGCCCCTCCACAGTCTGAGGCCGAACAACCTCATCGCCCGGACATAGCCGGGGTCGGTTTTCACAGGCACATAGCCAAACCAGGTGCCTATCTAGCAGTCGCGATGCCACAGCAGAGCCAACTGCAGCCAGACACAGCACACTTGTCAACAGCCGCACTACTTGTCATGCCGCTACGCATGCCCTGCCAGCCCCACCGCGGACCGCTACCTAGACACCAGCCGGCTCCTCAGCCTGCGCGCCAGCGCCGCTTCTTTGGCGACACTGCGCTCTCGTCCTTCACGTGGCCTTGCTCGCTTCCTCCACTACGCACATGCGCGCCGCAACTGCTGGGCCAGGGCTGCTGCCGCCGGACCCAGGGCATCGTCAGGCCTGCATACCGGTCCCAAGAGGCACCTTGAGTCCTTTGTAAAACTTGGGGGCGGAAGTGGGCGGGGAGGGGGGAAATGAAAATTGGCCACATTGCCAATTGCTGGTCGGTGGGAGCCAGTAAAGTGTGGCACGCTCATCCGCACCCACCCGCACCCACACACAACATGGCAAGCACCACGCCCTACCCCACGGCCCTACCCCGTACCGCAGTCATCGGCCATGCCCCAGCACTACGGTTGCTTTGACGCCAGCCTGCTCTGTCAACCGCCAGTGCCTCACTCCTTGTCGGAGTCCGAGCTCTCCAGTGTGCACACCAGCGCTGCCTGCCCAGCCAGCGGCCCATTTGGCGTGTCATCCTCCTCATCACTGCTCATCCCACCGGACTCCTCCTCGTCACCCAGCTCCTCCTCAAACAGGCGCCCCAGCTTATCGGCCTTCGTCGCCTCCCAAATCATGCTCGCCTGCCAGCACCAGTTCATCAGCCCTATGTGCCTCAGCCCCGCTTTGACCTCTTGATTTTCACCCTTTTACAAGTTTTACAGGCCCCGCCAGGGCGAACTGTTTCTACTTTTTATATTTCCTTTCGCTGGCATTATCAATACTAACAAGGAGGTGGCTGCCTTAGGGAGGCAGGAAAAGGGCTGAGCCCTCCCCTCCCGGGTCGTTATCAACCCAGCCACCTTGACGCGGGCGCCTACTAAGCACACGCAAATTGCACACGCCTCTATGTTGGGGGCCTTCGGCATCCCCGCAAATCCGGACGTGGCCGGTTGGGTGGGGTGCACAGTCCGTGCTAACCCGCAGCTGTTGTGTGTGGTTACAAGGTGGTGAGCACGACGTGCATTCCTGTCCTTGTAGAAACCTAGGCCCGGGCCGGGGGGCCCTTATAACGCCTGCAACACTTATATATGCAGCTAGTTTGGTCCCCGAATGGGGGTGCTTATGCTCCTGTGCTCCCAAATGGAATCTAGTAACGCGGCTAACCTGGCTGGGTCCGCATTCTGCATGACGGCCTGCATTCCGCCTGTAAAATCGATCTCGCTACCCAAACGCAACTGGTCGTAGGCCGTACACCGCATGAGCACATGATTCTCATCTTCGACTTCATTTGTAACACATAGCGGGCAAATCCTCTCCTCCCTAGGTCGTCCATAGGCGCGGTTGGCAGTAAGCGGCCAGCAGCATAGGCGGAACCTCATCAAGGCCTTGTGGTGCGCAACTGGTATAAATGCTCTACTGTGCCCTTGCATGGTCAGTGGTGCCGCTCCTTCCGCACACAGCCCCATCCAATGCTTGTACTTGCTCATCTGCACGCCTGGTTGCTTGTTGTCTGATGGGAAAGTGCTTGGCTCAGACTGCAGCCGCTCGTGCTTCCACGCCTTCATTAGACTCTCTCGAAAGGCGGATACTATTTGCCCTTCAGGCAGCGGGCTACCTGCTCGGCTCTCCTCCCTTTCCGGCCTGATCATGTGCATACGGCCTTGCCATACGTCTACGCCATGCGCTGAGATAAAACGGAAAAGCCGTGCACACCACCCATCTCCCTCTGGGTGTACTAACGCGTCTTGTACTTCATCAATTAGTGCATCGTGAGCTAGGCTATCCTTCTGCACGGCAATCCTGTTGTAGAATCCAATGCAAAGCTTGGCGAAAAAGAAATGGAGTGGTAGTTGTGCTAATTCAGCAAACAGCAGGCGATGCGATGGTCGCTTCGTACCCACTGTCATCCTCATGTACTGCACTTGTAATTTGACGGCCTCGTCTTTCAGGCATGCTTCAAACGGTCCGTGCGCCAGGTTATTGCTGTCACGCCGCCGCGGTGGTGGGCCGCCGTCCAGCATTTCCGCTAATACGTCGGGTCCCCACACTTCACAACCATATGCTAGGATGGAGCGAACTTGCACCTCAAAACAACGCATGCGTATGTCGGGGGAGAAAATCCTCAAACGGTTTAATCTATTAGTAAGCGCGTACATAGCACGCCGCGCAGCCTCACATAGCGTCTCTCTGCAGGCGGCAAAAGCACGTATACCCCCGCAGCTAACAAACTAGTCACGTCACTCGCCGCCAATCGACACGTGCACCCTCAGCCCCACGCCCTGCTAGCGCCGTTCAGGCTCTCAGCCCGCCGCCGGCGGCCATGGCGGCCGCTGCAGCTTGGTCGGCCGCTCGAACCTCAGTCACCCTTGCCTTGGGCCCGGACAAGTGACAGAAACGCCCCAAAATGTCTTCTGCAATTCTCAGAAAGACCCCTCAAAATCTGACGCGTTCTTTCCACCAAATATTCTTCCGCCAGAGCCTTTTTTGGGCAAGTTTCTGTCGACAAGGGGTGTCAGCTTTGTACAGCTGGAAAATGGGCTGAGCTCCATGTAGCGCAAGGGGATATGACGATTAGTGACGATGAGTACCGGCGACATGGACAGCACCCTTGCAAGCCCATCTAGCGGGACTGGCATACTGGGATGCCAACGCCGTGCCGAGGCATCGACATGCCCTGTCCCCGCCACGCCACACCACCTTGCCCACGCCACTCCACAGTCCATGATATCCCAGATGCACCTCACCCACATTCCACGCAAGCACCGCCAACGGCTAGCTGGGCTTGGGCGCAGGACGGACCCCTAGCCGGGCTTGCGCGCAGGACCCCTGTGTGTGTGTGTGTGTGTGTGTGTGTGTGTGTGTGTGTGTGTGTGTGTGTGTGTGTGTCTCTGTGTGTATGCGCGAATGAAGAATTGATTCAAATCTACAAGATATGTGGTTCCCCTCCCAAGGGACAACAGTGGGCTGAGCCCACGCCACGTCTCTAGTCTGAGGCCGCAAGCACCTACCTCATCTTACGGACACAGCTGGGGTCAGTTCGTACTGGTATCGATCAGCGTAGGCCAGTTTAGGTAATCGCCATAATACTGGTGGTTCAGGGTCGGTAGAGTCTGAGAGTCGGGACAGGTCGGGTCACTAAATTGTCGCTCAGGTATACATGCTACGGCTTCCCCGTGCTATGTCCTATCGGACATCCGTACGTCTAGTGAGAGCCTGCAGTCGGCTCTAGACTGGCTTGACCTCGCCATACACGGCTCACATGGGGAGGCGAAGGGGCAGACCGCAAATCCCTTATACGTCCCCTTACCTCTTCGCAACACATACAGGCACGGCCCGCCATGCGTCCAGCCACGTCCTGCTGCCAAGCACAAGCACGAGCACAGCGGGCAACAAACCAATGCACCACCATGCAACGCAAAGCCTCGACACGTTGTGCGCCCCTCTACCAGTATCGTCTTGCGACAGCTTGGCAGCATGCAGATTGCGAGCGGCTGCGGAGGGGCTGTGATGAGCGGACGGGCGCTGGCGGGTCATCGCTCCCCCACCTTTCTCCTCCTCCGCCTTCTCAGCTTCGTCTCGGCGCCGCTTCGGTGCCATGGCTGGTCCGGACGCGTCCACTGGGGGTTGCGCCCGGACCAGGAAGAAAGAGGCGTGAGAGCGAGCCGCTACAGAAATGGACAACGGTGACAGGCTCTTCATGACGGCTCGCCGTCTGCTGTGTCTTTGTAGACGGACCCTCAGCCGGCTCCCTTGTGCGCAACGGTAGTGGCTGCATGTTGGCCACGGTGGCCTTAAACCCAGATGTACTCCAGGCCACCGGCCCCTCCCTCGCTCCTGGCCCGCCTGCGCTCTGGACCGCACATGGTGCGCTGGTTGTAGACCCGATCCAGAAAGCCCAGAGCCTTGCGGACTTCTTTGCTGAAATCAGCGCCCCGCCGCCCACGACAGTAGCTGCCCGCGCCGCTGTGCTACAGACAGTCCAAGACCATGGAACTCAGCTGACGACCGAGGATGACACCACAGTGGGTGGCCTCACTGCCACATGTGAAGAGGTGCAGAAGGCGCTCAAGAAGACTCAGCCAGGCAAGTCGCCTGGGTGGGACGGCATCCCGGCGGACCTGTGCAAGGCCTATCGGGCACAGCTGGGCCCCATGCTCGCCACACTATACACAGTGTTAGAAATACGCGGTAGATCACGCGGTAGTCGCTTCGGTATAAGTTACAGGCTCAGTACCTCATAGATTGTACTATGAATGGCTTGCTTACTCGCTATAAGAGTTGGCTCGGGCTTATAACTCTTCTGCCCCATGCAACGGCGTCCCGTGCAACTTACTCCCCGTTGCGCTACGGACTTGTCCCCGCAACATACGATTACGCCCGTTCATCGCAACATACCCGTAACCATGTTCCTATTAAGCTGATAGAGGTTACATGTGGGGCGACAGCCGTGGACTAAGCCAGGGCCCCAAAAATGTACGAGAAGGTGCAGCTGCTGCGCATTGGAGGTGGGGCCCCGGCCGGACCAGCTGCAGGGACTGCAGGCGGGCAACCACCACCGCCAGCAGGGGAGCAGGAGCGCATCTGCGGACTGGCGGTGGTCACCACAGCCACAGCCCTGAACCTGCCTATTTCCAATACGTCAGAGCAGCCTCAGCTGGACTGGGCAACCAAAGCAGTGGACGCTCGACAGTGTATGCAGGTTCTTGCCCACCTGCCACTGTCTGCCTTCGGGAGGGCGGCAGGGGTATCCGGCTATGCCCTTTCCATGCTAACGTGGCATGCAGAGCACGCTGGATGCCTGGCGACACAATTGATCAGCTAGAACGCCTTGCTGCGAGAGCAGCAGATACGGTAGGTGACTTCGGCCAAATGACACGGAGCGGCGCATCCCCACCTCAATGCTGGCTGAGCCGCCGGTTGTGGGCGGCTTCGGAATGCTGCCGCTCCGAGCGCACCTACAGGGCCGTGAGGCCTTGTGGGCGGCCCAAATCGTCCAGGCAGAAGCTGCGGCGCCCACAGAGCAACACCACCCCTTGCACCACATTGTGGCCCTCAGCCTACAACGGCACCATCCCTCACTGCGCCCATGGACCACGCTCACAGCCCGCCCTGACGTCTGACCCAAGGGATGCCAGTTGCCGGGCGACTTGCAGCGCATCTATGAGGCTTTGGGCCATCTCCCGCCTGCCAGAGCGGTGAGGACGCCGCCACCAGCGCCAGGCAACTGGTGCTGGGCAGCACCATTGTGGGACGATCCGCTCCTGCCTGAGGGTGACGACACCCGACGGCCTGGCCTTAAGGCACACCATACACGTGTATGGTGTGCCTTTGTCGCCGTGAGGCGTGTATGGTGTGCCTTAAGGCCAGGCCGTCGCGTGTCTCATTTGTCTTGACCAGGACTGGGGCCTTATCCCCTGCTGTGTCGGGTGTGCTTAGGGGTGAGCATGTGGAACGTGCTCACCCAACACTAGGGCTTGTCATCAGTGGCTTCGCCACTACCAAGTGTAATTACTCCCTCCCTCCCTCCTTACCACAGCAGCAGCAACATGCTCAAATACAGCCTCCCTCCCTCCCTCCCTCCCTCCCTCCCTCCCTCCCAGGGGAGAGGGGTATGCAACTCCCGCCCCGGGCCCTGGATCCTGCCTGGATCCGGGCTTAAGTAGTGTTCGGACCCCCTTTCCCAGGCTCCCGAGTCATTGAAACTGTAACTTGGACTCCAATGGAACCATATAAATTGGTCTCGGCCCGAGAGGCCGCTTGCCAGGACCTCGACCATCGCGACATTTCGCACTCTTCACACGCGTGAAATGAAATTCCTGTTTCGTGCTTCCTGCGCGTACACGTTTCTGCTGTTAGTTCAATTGATGTGCGGCCTAAAATGGGGCACGCGCCGTGTCGCCGGCCCCCTGGCCCTGGCCTGAAGGACCCCTCGCGGCGATGCCCGGCTTTGGTGCCCTTCCGAAGCTCACCGAACCGAGCGGCGCCGGCCAGAGCCAATGGGGCATATGAGTGTCCATATTCAGGGGTTTTGGTGCGTGTCTGCTGGTGTCTCGGGGTCTGTGGTCTCCGTGGACATCTTGCACAGGGCCATGCACAGGCTAGGCAGCGGTCGCCGGCCCCACTCCCGCTCTCGCGTCCCGCTACTCCCCTTTGCCGACACAATGGCAACACAATATATAAAGACTCGTTTATAGATACATGGTTGCCAGCCCACGCGGCCAGGCCCGCTTCCTGGTGCAGTTGACTCCACACGGTTACGTGCAGGAGTGGCAGTTGCATCCCATGCTCTCCCCTAGCACTTCGCCCTGTGTCGCCGTCTGTCCCTCGACATTCCCTTGCAAAGCCCCGCATGCCCGATGCCTCCTTGCCATGCACTCCGGACTTCATGCGTGCCACCAGTCCACACGTCTACCTGGCTAAACTCTTGTCCTATCAGTAAGGCCCTACGGCCCTACCACCTGCTCGCAAGTGCCCACAGCACCTGCGCCCGCTCCCTTCACGGCTACGGTTTGTGGTGCTGCTGTAAGCTGGTAAAAGCTACAAACCAGTATCACCAGAATCACCAGTACGCATGATACTTGCCTTTGAGAACCAAGGTAGAGAAGAAGAGTCTATGCCGAGATGTAGTATGTGGCACTAAGAAGCGCCGGGAGAGAGGAGAGAGGAGCTGTTAAACCCAAAGGGTTACACGTGTAGTGGCAGGGCCCGCTTGCAACTGCGCACGCTTCCCCTCTTCTGGCACGGGGTCCAGCGGCCTGCAGCGACAGCAGGTGCCGCCGCAGCAGGCCTTGCCACTGCCACTGCGCACAGCCACGCACTACCCGTCCAGAACGCAGCCAGGTGCGGGCTTCAGGCAAAAAACCTGGATTATGAAAGCCTAGGCCGCAGCCTAGGCCACAGCCAAGGCCGCAGCAGCTCACCTTCATACAATGCCACAATGAGCCAGAACCGAGCGCGCAACGATGCCTGGCTCGGGTTCTTCTCTTCCACGAAGTGCTTCAGCTGCCGGGGTGAGTCTGTACGGGCTGTCGGGGCGGTTCAGCACGGCGATGCGGCTACAAAGCGGCACTGCACGATCGTAGGCGCTGCTGTTGCTGCCACTTTCCGCGGAGTGCACACGAAGGATGGCATAGAGCAAAACCTCCGCGGCCGCTGGCACAGTGCCACTCCAGGCGCCAGGCAGCCGCGGAGCAGCTGCCACTGTTTCCACCTTACCAATAGTTAATTGAGTGCAGTGCTGCCTCTTGCTGCTGGTTGGGAGCCGCAGGAGAAGATGGGGCACCTACCGACGCTGATGTGCCGGTGGTGCCGGCACACGTCCAGGCAGAGCAGCCAGGCCTGCAGGAGGAAGGCCGCGCACACACAGTGGTTGGCGGAGGGAAGGGCAAGTCCTGTCATCGTTGTTATTGCTACCAGGCGCGATTCTGTACGGCCGCGGGCCCAACCCACGCCTCTTTTCACCGGTCCAGTGCAGCCGATCAGAGATTGCTTCCCAAAGACAAGAGTAAAACCTTGCCCGAAAACGTAATCCGGTCCCTGACGTGTATTACCACGGCCCATGCTACATAACCAGCAAATCGCGTACCCCTCTGAGCCGCGGCATCACATGCCAGTGCATGCACGCCAGGCCGACTAGGGTCGATGCCTTTCAACATCCTTTCAAGCCTACAATGGACATTTAGGTACAAGATCCCCAAAACACGCGGGCGCAAAGCAGAAACCGCATATATATGTTGGCAACGCCGGTTGATGTCGCGGGAAAGCCCTGCGACCAGCCGATCAGAGACTGAGACCCGCGCACCCTGCTAAATGCTGTTCCGCCGGATGATACATGATAGGTATAGCACCTGACACGGCCCCAGCGTTTGAAAACTGTAAAAGCTAGCAGGGCTCCAGCGCGCGACCTCCCCGAAGTCGGGGGGTTTCGCGCCGCGAGGCGTGCCGCTACCAAAATGCGCCGCGCGACTGCCCCTGGCGACTGCTCTTTGGCTGGCCCCCGATACTTCCGCATGATATGCGCATAGGCAGCCCTGTGGTGCGGTCGCCGCTACGGAAATCTGCCCAGACAGCCAGCCGAAGCCACTTGTGGACGCGTGCTTACCGTGAGCAGCGCGACCAGCAGGCTCCAAGGGGCCGCGCTATCACTATAGGCTTCCACAGATGATACTTACGTCAAAGCACCGCAGTTGTGTTACAATAACACGGGTCCGGGTCCGCAATGGTCAAATAATAGGGGCCGTGCCCCGACGACCTAGACTGAACAAGTATATGTACACATGTGTCCATCCTATGTAAATAATAAGTCGGAGGCGTGAGCTGGGGGGTCCGAACACGGTTTGGGCTTCCCATGCAGCCCCATGCAGCCCGTGCCGGCCGAGTTGCATACCCCTCTCCCCTGCTCGCTCCC